>NC_091158.1:17414737-17517557 GCF_040958095.1 Procambarus clarkii
ATATTAAACTTACGTAAATTTAAAAAGACAATTCACTCTTGAAATCAATTGTTCCTAAGTTTTATCGATTAAAATATAATGCTATGAATATCACTCATTATCTCATTGTTTAGAAAAATCTGAATAAGTGCGTATGTGCCCATATCTATGGACTCATCCAGTTGTACTCACAACTAAAAAAAATAAATGAATGCATAAGAGGAATCACACACACACACACTCTGACATATAGAGACGAACGTAAATAAATAAATAAATGATTTATTTACGTATTTATTTACGTCTGGGGGTGTGGAGTTTTTATTTGTAAATATGCATGGGGACCATTCAAGCTTGTTCGCGTGAATGATGAATATATAGGAGATATTCTTTCTCCCTGAGTATCTAATTCACAGGATTAGCTTCACGTTAAAAGCCTCTACTGGATTCGACCTTTCGTAGGCTCTAACTGTTTCATGTTCTGGAACAGATCGGCAGCCAGATGCTCTAATTCACTGACAAATAGGTGTGGGATGGAGGGTGACGCTCGGAATGGACTCTTCTCTACTGTTCATGTTAAGAAGGAATGTCTTGTTGATGTCAGGGTGTAGGGAATGGTCAAACTATTCTCAATTTAAACTTGAATGTGACCTTCAAGGGTATCAGTTCTTCAACACGATGTGGATTGAGGTTACCCGGTAATTTGGTAAATGTCGGACGAATTTTTTCATCAGCAGTAGCAGCAATGAACAGGTAATAGAAGTACGATTTTTTGGTAAAGAATGAGCCAAATTCACAGACGTATGTGAGATAAAAATTTTTTTTTTCAAGAGTTAGACACTGAAAAGTTAACCAATGTTTTAAAAAGTCATCACATATCTGATGAAATAAAACACCTACGACTGAAAATAGATGATTACTAAATTAATGACTAAAATAATTTCTCGTATCAAATAATTAATAAATATTTATATCTGTCACTTTTTATAGTTTTTGGTAATCTGTTGCTTTTTAAACTTTCCCAACTTTTCGACTATTTTTGTAAAATAAATCAGAAAATTGAATATAAAATGTACAGATACAATTGTGTAAATCAACTATAAAATCATTAAAGATAAATGGATGGAGAGCTCTGCTTTATAATGGAATTTTAATTCAATTACGAGTCTTTGTTTTTAACCTTCTAATTTGTTTTACCCACCTCGGTTTTTTCAAACTTCTTTTTTCATGTCTTATTGTGTTAATCCATGTCCAACGCTTTCTGTATTTTTCTTACTCTACCTGAAAAGGGTAAGAAAACTCCAACTTTGACTTGCTTGCTTGCTTGCTTACTTCTATTCTTTGTTTTACTCGTCCTGTCTTTGTTTTATCCTCACTGTCGTTGCCTTACCACACCCAGCTCTTTTCCTAAGTTGGTGTGATAATAAATGTCACCTGTGTTCGTGTGAGTATAAAAATTTACATTTAACAATAAAATGTGTGTTTTTTCAATTTCTATTACAAATTTAATCACTTTGGGAATATATATATAACAATAAAATGTGTGTTTTTTCAATTTCTATTACAAATTTAATCACTTTGGGAATATATATATATATATATATATATATATATATATATATATATATATATATATATATATATATATATATATATATATATACACACGGGGCTCTTTTTTATGTTACATGTTTCATTTATTAACTTTGTTATTTACTTCTCTGTTACCGATTGCGGTTACCTGGTCAGCACCTGCGGTAGACCAATAAGATAAGACACTGTTACCTGTAGATCAGATCTCTATCCAACGGACAACCGAACCGGTGTTGATATCAGCGCCCGTTGTGGGAATTGTTGTTTACACACCACCGTCTTAATAGTTAGTGTGAGTGCGTGAGCGTGTGAGTGAGTGCGTGTGGCTGTGTGCGTGTGCGCATATGTACGGTGTGTGTGTGTGTGTGTATATATACTCTCCTAGTTGTACTCACCTAGTTGTGCTTACGGGAGTTAAGCTTCTGCTCTTTGGTTCAGCCTCTGAACTGTCAATCAACTGATGTACAGGTACCTGAGCCTATTGGGTTCTATCATATCTGCACATAAATCTGTGTATGGAGTCTGCCTCTACCACATCACTTCTTAATGCATTCCATTTGTTAACTACTCTAAAGCTAAAATGTTTTTTTCTAATGTCTTCATGGCTCATTTGGGCACTCCATTTCTACTTGTGTCCCCAAGGTGAGCGTGCCCCTTGTGTTAAATAAACTGTCTTTAACTACCCTATCAATCCGTTTGAGCATCTTGCATGTGGTTATCATGACTCCCCTTAACTCTCCTGTCTTCCAGTGACGTGATTTTAATGTGTGTGTGTATGTGTGTGCGTGTGTGTGTATGTGTATGTATGAGGTGAATAGTAATTGTAATTATGTGTGTGAGTTTGTGTGCATGTGCGTGTGTGCGTGCGTTTGCGTGTGTTCCAAAGGTCAAGAAGGAACCACCACTAAATGTCACTCACGAACATTCTCTACCAGCAGATTCAGAGTCGTATAATACTAAAATCACAGCAATTATACGCATAATAATATTCTAAATAATCCCAGACAAAATAACTTCTTCATTCAGAGTTTAATTACTCAGAGATCGCCCAGTGGCTACGATTCCCTCTCTCTTTGCCATGTTTAACTCTAACCCCAAAATTACTAATGCTTGATAATTAACACACGATAACTCGTTTTTCTCCTCGTACAAATGTACGAAAATTCTTATAGGATCAAGTTCACAATGACTTGCCATAAGTAAGTTTTAAGGAGAAATTCAGATCCAAGTTTGAGTCAGTCAAAAATCCAGTTATTTCAATTACATATATTCGCGATGGGTAATTATACAAAAAATGAAACCAAGCAAGAACAGGCGATGAGTCACAATAACGTGGCTGAAGTATGTTGACCAGACCACACACTAGAAGTTGAAGGGACGACGACGTTTCGGTCCGTCCTGGACCATTCTCAAGTCGATTGTGATAGGTCCAGGACGGACCGAAACGTCGTCGTCCCTTCAACTTCTAGTGTGTGGTCTGGTCAACAAGCAAGAACAATTATTTAGCACTTTGTGTGTCGCAGAATATTCAAAGGTCATAAATATAATTGAGGATGACAATTCGAGAGGAAGAAATACATACGTCGAGCGACGTCAAAGGCATTGTAGACGTTCTCGAAGCATATGACAGAGATGAACACACACACACATATAGGTGCGTTAAAGAAAATTCTTTACTGGGGTCATATTGCTAGTTGTCTATATTTATTTTATCGTGCGTGTAAAGTTGGTGTAAAATGGATAAAGTTCTCTATGAACATTTCTCATACACAAAAAAGGTTAAAACAAGATGTTATTTGATTATCATGATTCACGATGAAAGAATATAATGCTTACTTCCACGATGATTCCATCAAGCTCAATTTATTCCTTCCAAAGACGCGCTTGAATAATTCATGAAAATATGCTAATAATATTGTGCTGAAAATGTAACCATTTGTACAATCCTTTCAAATATGCAAGAATTATTTTGTTACAAACTTAATCGGTATTGACGAAATCGTAAAAACTAATCGGCAGAGAAATTAAATTTCAAAATTCTGAAAGCATCTGGTTATATTATATCCTCAGAAAGCAACACTAAATGAATTTAATCATCTTAAAACCTGACTGAAGAAACAATAATTTAGCAACTATATCTAAATCTTAATCTGTACGGTCGTAAGCAATGGGTCAAGGGAATATGTTGTCCCTCGTTCGCAAAACTGTTCATTAAGACGAATCTTAAGTGTTCATTCTTGGACTCATTGAGACTTGTTGACCAGACCACACACTAGAAGGTGAAGGGACGACGAAGTTTCGGTCCGTCCTGGACCATTCTCAAGTCGACTTGAGAATGATCCAGGACGGACCGAAACGTCGTCGTCCCTTCACCTTCTAGTGTGTGGTCTGGTCAACATAATTTTAGCCACGTTATTGTGACTCATCGCCTGCTCATTGAGACTTGTTGCCTGGCCTGATATCAAGACTTACAATCGAAAGAATGATTCTCATCCGAATGACATTTTTGTCCTTACTGTATCTTACATCCAGGTAACAGCATTGGTTTCTTTTTTAAGACACTCGCTTAACACTTAACTACCTTTGCTAGAAATAAATTTAATTTGAAGAAAATAAACATTTTGAAAGAGCGAGGAGTATGATATCGTTGCAAGTATGCGGGAAATAAAATATTGCAAATAGGATAACAAAAATAAAGAAAATACCTGGTGTTGAACGCCTGTGTACGGTGCAGGTGACGTATAGGTAATATTCAGGTAATATATAAGAACCTCAAAATTACGCATGAATCGTCTTTTCATTAAAAAATGTAAAAAGGTCTGTGTAATATTTATATTTATTCGTTTTTGTATGTCTTTTATATATTTCTAAATCATGTCTTTTTATATAATCTCTTTTTACTTACACTTTTTCAATCTCCTTCATTCTCTCTCTGTGTCTGTCTGGCTGGCTAGCTGTCTGGCTGGCTAGCTGTCTGGCTGGCTGGCTGTCTGTCTGTCTGTCTGTCTGTCAGACTGTCTCTCTCTCTCTCTCGCTCACCATACAAGATAAATATTATTCAAGTTTGAAAGCTCATTTGGTCCGTATTGTTCCCATCTTCCCGCTGTTCATTACGAGCTGTCGGGACTTGAACCATCCGTCCGTAAATTGAAGTCAGTCGTCCGTGATGTACAAGACGGTATCACACACACGGACGCTCGTGACACCACTTGCGACACGTGACACCGACCGTGACACCGTCACTTGCGTATCTCCCGAAGGTTTTGGTATTAATCCTGTCTTCTAAACAATGTTGTTAGCATAGGGTACGTAAGGCATTTCATGGGGGGCGGATTCGGTAGTGCTTTATCACATAAACCAGATTCAGTCCATGGGCAGGATTCATCAAGCATTTAAGAGTCCATTTTCGAAACCTGTACATCTGTTTTCGATCATGGCTGCTTAATCAGTGCACATTTAACAGTTAATGATTTTCGAAACTCCGCATCACAAGCATCCTGTACTTGTCATCTTTGTCATATTTTTGTTAAATTATTATCAATAAATAAACTAACAAACTCGGAATGTACAAACATAATACAGTTAATTCCTAGGATTAGCAGTCAACATTGAATAATTCAGAAACAGTTAATTCTCAGAATTAGCAGTCTTGAGCCTACATTGAATAATACCGGAACAGTTAATTCCCAGGAGCAACAAGTTTCATCCTTCAAGAACTAAGGCCAAAAGCAAAAATAATTTTAATTAAACTCATGTTAAGGATTCAGGAAAGAAATGGGAAAATATACAAGATAAACATCAGTACAATATTTCTCTCTAAAATGTTCCACGATTAATTCTACACGTATGTAAATCAGCTCACAGGTATAATAAGTAGACTGGTTTACGTCACAATATATTGAAGGAGAAATAATTAACTAGAAATGGACATATAAACAATATTTTTCCATATATTTCATTTTTATGTGATTAAAAATCTAAAATTAATGATTTCATACATATTAAGTAAGAAGTTTTAGCGATCATGCAATGCGTAATGCCTAATACTCAATGAATGATTTTTGTATTTTTTTGTGCCCTGCAATCTGCCTCAAAAAAAAACTTTTCCTATAAAAGATTTATTGAAATGCTTATCTCCAGCTTTGACACTTTAAGTATACGACTTCCCCTTAAATGAAAGACCCAGCCGTCTCTCAGTGATATTTGATAACAACGTTATATGACTTGATCATATAGTACATACAGTACTCTCTGTACTTGAGAGGACACTGAGATGGAATATAATTAATAATCAAACTTATTCTAAGTTCAACAGAGAGAGGGACCGCTATATTCAGCAGGGAGAGGAACTACTCAATCCAGCAGCGAGAGAGGAAGCAACTCATCCAGCAGAAAGGAACTAGCACATCCAGCCGGGAGATGAACCATTGTCGCCAATCGTGTAAAAGACGCTCTCTAAATCATCCCACTCTCACGGCCTCTAACCAACATTCGGCAAACCGCTAATTGTCTTATTATCCAATTGGTGTTTCCGAGGTGTCAGCTGATTGGTGTAGCGAGCGAGCTCTACACCCCCAAGATGTCCGATAATTGCCTTACCACCTGATCTGCGTTGTCAAGGCATCCATTAATTGGATCAAATCACTTAGCCCAGCCAATTACCAGCTATGGTCAGTGCCATTAAGAGAGGGAGTTGGAATTACCCGATGGCATTTCAAAGCTCCATAGACTCAACACAGTAATTTCTGACAGACATTCGGGGAATGAATAAGGTTTTCTTAGAATACCCGACTGACGCCTCGAAGCTGTAAATCTTACATCTCTTATAAATGTTTAGAAAATGTAATATATTGAAATTATATAATAATTTGAGCTTACATTTCTCGATGAGAAATTTTCTTTTTTGAAATTTCTAATTATTTTTAGATCAACGTTGACGTATTTTAAAGTATAAAGTTCATGGGAGTTGAAATGTTTTACATTTAAAAGTTGTCTGTGTAGTCATATTACATTTATATTACATCATTTCAGTGCTACAAATACTGTAAATATTTGAAGCACTCAAGCTTTAGATGTTTGTAATTTATTTACAATTATAAAGCTTCTGAAGTATGGCCAATACTTGCAATACTGAAGCCTCAGACGTATGGTAAATATTGAAAATACTGAAACATTAAAAGTCCTGAATTTACTTGTACTACCGAAGCCTTTGATATGGAAAACACTTCAGCATTTGTTTCTTCTTGATCTTTTACTGTGTTAGGTCTAAATTCAGAATCGAATCATTATGGAAACTTCAGGTGAACTTTATTGTGACAAGAGGAAAAAAAAGCTTAACGAGGGCTTTAGATAACTTTAGACAATTCATCAAAGATAAACTACTATATTAACCAATAACGGGGCCTACTTAATATTTTTATCGAGAGTGAGGCCAATCTAAGTGACCATACATATTAGACCTCTCGGAACAGCAACGAAATTGCTTCTTGCGTGGTCGGCGTTCGTTACTAGATAATCCAAATGTTTAAACACCAGTGATTCCATTAATCATCTAACTCAAAATGCTCCTTCTCCATTCAGGAGCAATATTCTCTAACTGGATTAGTACTCTCATGATAATTATATATTTTTTCTCAACCCATTATCGTAATTTCCTAGCTACCACCTTCAGAATTATAGTTTGATAACTTCAGCTGCATAGATTCATTGAATTAAACACATACATATGTGTGTACAGTTTAAACCCCTATTTATAATCGACTCATATTGCAGCTCATTTTAATCAACTTCAGAAATCAAATAATCAGAATCTACCATTCACCGGGGCTCAAGGAGATCCGAACCCTGGACTCCACGTGTGTGAGGCCGAAGCTCTCTCGACCAAGCTATTGAGTAGTCTTAATAAGAAAATTTTTATAATCAGACTCTCCATAACAAAAAAATACACTATGCACTTATAAAGACATAAATGCGCATGTGTATTTTTTTTTAATAATGGTCCAATTACTCGGTATAAAAACAAGCTCAAACACCATCTCTCGATTATATGAAAATCTTGCACAATTGTAGGGTATGAAGATATACAGGAGAGCGAGAGGGACAGAGACAATAAATTCTGGGAAGAACGAGGGGCGCTGATGGAACAATTGAGTAAGTGACAAGGGGTGAAAGAAATTACAATGAAGCACTAACAGAGATAGATAAAGAGAGAGAGAGAGAGAGAGAGAGAGAGAGAGAGAGAGAGAGAGAGAGAGAGAGAGAGAGAGAGAGAGAGAGAGAGAGAGAGAGAGAGATGGTAGAAGAAAGGAGAGAGATCTCTTGTGGTACTTAATAGCAGATTTCGTAAAGAAGATCATGTTTAAGCTCGTTTAAGAACGGAGTGAAAAGGTAAAAACATATCATCGCTGTCTTTTATTTACCCCATTTTGCGTTCTGATACTGTTTTCACATCAGCCAAGGTGCAAGGGTTAGAACATTCACCTGCTGAATGTCCTTCGAAGACGTTAAACCTGGGAAGACAGAGTGAAGAGATTTGAATAAATTCATCATATTTCTATATTCTTTGCAATAACAAGTGTGTGTCACACATAATGAGCCACACCTCGTGTTGCACACCTAGTGATTGACACCCAGTGTTTATTTACTATTTGTGCTTGCAGGATCGAGCTCTTAGCTCTTGGACCCCGCTTTTCTAACCGTCGGTTGTCTATGTGTACTGACCCTCGACCTACTTTCCTATATTATATCTAATGCATATTTTTCTCCCTAACACACACAGAACTTTTCCAGTGTCAGAGTAGTTAACAGGTGAAATGCATTAGGCAGTGATGTGGTGGGGGCTGACTCCATACACTGTTTCAAATGTAGATATGATAGAGCTCAGTAGGCTCAGGAATCTGTACATCAGTTGATTGACAGTTGAGAGGCGGGACCAAAGAGCCAGAGCTCAACCCCCGCAAGCACAACTAGGTGAGTACAACTAGGTGAGTATACACACACCTGTTACCTAGCAGAAAATAGGTACCTGGGAGTTAGACAGCTTTTACGGGCTGCTTCCTGTTGTGTGTGTGTGTGTGTGTGTATGTGTGTGTGTGTGTGTGTGTGTGTGTGTGTGTGTGTGTGTGTGTGTGTGTGTGTGTGTGTGTGTGTGTGTGTCAATTATTAAACAGCTAATGATCTCTGAAGCACTAGGAGGCTGTTTATAACAATAACAACAGTTGATTAGCAAGTTTTCATGCTTGTAAACTGTTTAATAAATACAACCAAAGCTGTCAAGATTGAGGAAAGATGTACACATTCGTAAGTACCTGCGTAACTGCTTCGTGAATCTGGCCATTGGTTAGCAGCAGCCCATAGGACACAGCTGATGCCATCTATTTACATAATATTACACTATCATCAGCAGCCTGTTAGATACATCTGGAGCCATCTATTGGCAGAACATTGCACTATCAACAGGGCAACAGCAAGCCATTCTAAGGGAAGCATTCCTGCGTTTGCATCTCATTGGTAGACATTTTTCTTTGACATTCACTTCAAATGCTAATCAGACGTAGGATTCATCTAAATGCAACGAACTTTACACTATTCTGAGTGTGTGTGTGTGTGTGTGTGTGTGTGTGTGTGTGTGTGTGTGTGTGTGTGTGTGTGTGTGTGTGTGTGTGTGTGTGTGTGCGTGTGTTAGCATAAGGTCTAATTATAAGAGGGCGGGGCATCATATCATTCACATTATTTGTCTTGTAACCCCACCCACTGATGACGTCACAGGTCATAGGTAGCCAAGTGATTTTTGTAAACAACAGTTTTGTTTACACAAATAATTATCACTTAACGATTGAATTTATGTGGTTAAATAGATAACGTTTTGGGTAGATTAGTGTTGCAACAGAATTTTATAAGTGGGGTTGGTGTTCTGAACACCGAAGATGATATTAAGTCAATGGAACACTTAACGGAACCCTGCGTGTGTTGGATGTCAACAAAGAGTTTCTACCAATTAGGTGTAAGCGCGGGAATGGTTCCTTTAGCACAACTACGCTTATAGCCTTCTATTGGCTTGTTGATAGTGTCATGTTCTGCCAATAGATGGCACCTGCTCTATCTTATGGGCTTGCTGCTAACCTATCCTATCGATAGTACATTAAATTTTTCCGTTTAATATGGCATCAGCTGCATTATTACCTCCGAATACAGATATCAAGAGAGATAGAAAAATAAATATATAAATATATATATATAATTATAATGATTTGAAAATATTAATTTTTATTTAATAAAACATTACTTGCATCTCTCTTTTATAAGACAAGACAGAAAGATCAGTTTTGCCAAGCATGCGAGGAGGATAGCATGTTATAAGCCTTCATCAAAACATGATTATGCATGCATGCGATGAAGAGTCTATCGATCTAGCGAATATTCTATATGCAAATGATCTTGAATATCTACTACCGAGTTCGTTTAGGTGGTGGGGGGATCAGAAGACACTGTTTCCTGGGTAAGACTGCAGAGGAAAGGGTCTGGATAGGTAAAAGCAGGAAAGTTAGGCAGAAGCGAAGGTTAATAATAGTGTATTATACAGCATAGTGTATCATACACCCGTGTTACTACACTAACGTTACTACATCAATTTGACTATATCCGTGTGACATCATTTTTTGCATCAACCACGTTGTTTTACCCATTTATAAGAAATCTGAAATGCGAACGAAAAGATAATTTTTCAAAGTGCAGCTCACTTCACATAATAATAATAAAAAAGAGATCCATCAACCAAACCGGAATTCATTTCACGGACACGAAACATCATACCGATAAGTTCCGAAGGAAAATGAATATTGAGATGATACGGAGCGGAGATGGAGTACCTCTTCCTTACAAAGCACTAAGGAGAACGAGAGCTTGGCATTTCTCCGCACTCAGAGTAATGTTGTGATTTGAGTGCCAAAGTTCAGGGGGTGTGTGTTCTTACATTTGCCCATTAAAGTTGAGAGTGCTGCTGAAAATTTAAATGTTATACCTTTAGCTACCAAATAGCTTTGCCTATTTTAATAAATATCAGACTTTTTTCCTAAAATACGAAAGGAGATCAGCAGCATACTGAGTGACTTGTTAAAGTTCCCTACATCTATATCTGATAAGTTGCTCGAAGTTCATTTTAAGTACCTTAGACTAAAATTGTGTTCAAAGGGCCTATAATTTTACAGAATTTTCTCCAGAGTCATTTAGTTCATTCAATTTGATTTTGTGTTAAAAATAACAAATTTAGAAATCCTTTTCTTTCACAAAAAAGAGGCCTGGTCGAGGACCGAGCCGCGGGGACGCTAATCCCAGAAATCAACTCAAAATAACCTCAAGATAAGATAACGTGATTCATTATGTTTCTTGACTAATATAAATGTCACACTTGCCATTGATTAAACCCATCTGAAGAAAAGAAATACATGCCAAAAGTAGATAAATAATAAAATGTTATTTCCTTCTTTTCTATACATAAGATAAAAACTGAAAAAATCATCAGAATTTGAGCCAAAGGAAAAAAAAAGGGTGAGTGAAGTAAGAAGAGGGAAGAAGGTAGTGAAGTAAAGATTGAAAAGAAGAGCTGAAAAGGATAGAGGAGTGCTCGTGGGAAGCTGGGCGGGGCTGTGGTAAGCTGTAGCTGTCGTAATTCCTCTGTAATGAGGACACGTTAGAGGTCCCCAACACCCCCACCACTGCAAAGGACCGTGCCCCACCCTCTCCCTCTCTATCACTATCCCTCTCCCTCTCTCTCTTTCACTATCTCCCTGCCTCTCTCAGATGGTAAGTCTCTTTGTGATTGACGCGTGTGACGTCAAGCTTATTAGAAACACGAGATCATAGGTTTTACTGATATCTCAAAATCAGAATTAATATCAGTGTGTGCTCATATATATATATATTATATATATATATATATATACACACACACGCATATAAAAGGCAGCTTATTCTTACACCGATGTTGCCTCGCTGTAATATATATATTTGGATCAATCGTAACAGATTTGTGCCATCCGTTCACATTAAACATATTCAGAGTTTGACGTAGTTCCATTTAATTTTCCTTGAATGTAAAGCTATTCTGTTTCCAATTAAATTTGTCAAAACAAATTGCAAGTGAAGTGCTATCCAATATTTAAGCATCAAATTTTGACTGACAATCCATATAAAATGTGTATAATATATATATATATATATATATATATATATATATATATATATATATATATATATATATATATATATATATATATATATATATATATAACCAAAAACTACACACCCCAGAAGGATTCGATCCCTGACAACTAGAAGCACCATGCGCCTTAGCGTATCCAGTACTTTAACCACTAGACAACAACTTACTATACAAAAATATTGTAAGTCATGAGACTTTTACCCAACACCCGACAGCACTCGGTGGTCAACATGGCCAATGATATTTCATCGAGTCTCCTCACTTGTTGGGGACCACGTGAGCAATACAAATGGGAACAAGCTTGAATGGTCCCCAAGCCAATATATTGGCTTGATATCGCGTGAATATATGTACAATATATTATATATATATTTACGCGATATCAAGCGCCATGGTTGAATCATTTTGAAAAACACCTGTTTTGTGCAGTTTTCGCAAAACAGGCTGCGAACAGCGGCGTCCAACAGTCTGGTTGACCTGGCCATCATCCAGGAGGCCTGGTCAGAGACCGGGCCGCGGGGACTGTGACCCCTCGTAATCAACACAAGGGGTAAAAGATCATTTTAAAGGATGAGAATATAAATATTTCCAGACCCTTGATTGGATGGCTCCTGACCTCTTCTCATCTTACTTGGAATATATACTGGCAATTCTGCAATGTTAATTTCCTCTGCCTCCGAAGATGTTGAGGAGAGCTTCAGTGTAATGCGTCCTTTTCCGACACATGTCAGGCCCAATAAATTAAACATAATGTGTACTAATGCTAGTCCTGAGTGCCTTGACTGGCATAAATTATTGTAGATGCCTTTGTCAGTGATGCCCTTACACACACCTCCAGATGGAAACAGGTTGGGAGGAAAATCAGCATTAGTAGGGCAGGTTCTGCTCACAAATAAGTATTTTAACGGATATGACGAAGTGATTAATATAAGGAATCTGAATCTCCATTCTACCTCTGATGAAACTGCCAATACAACAGCATTTCTCCCATTTATTAAATTCTTCAACGGGAACGTATTTTCACTAACATGCAATACGGAAGAAAAAGTTTTGAAACAAATAATTTGTTTCATGTGACAATTATCGATACTAACTGAAGGTGCAATTCACCATTTACGAGATGAGCCAGAAGACCGACAACTTACTTATGAAGAACGCTTCTAACTTCAATCGAAACATCTTGAAAGAGACGAATGTTGTCAATGCCTTTACAAGTCTACTTGGGAACTGTCAGCCCCAACCATCTCAGTACATAGAGAAGACAACAATATTTCTTTAGAACACGAACAATGCACGAACAACAACACTTAAATAATCGACTTACAATGACAATAGGAGATGAGATATAGCACAGACACTATAAATCAAACACTCTCACCCTAATATTAACAGTTGGCTTACACTCGTGTACGCCTCATGATAAAAATAAAAATTATACCTCTCACCACATATACTGTCCCAGTCGACAACGAGTGTGTAACTCCTCATGAAACCCCATCCTATTTGGGTTAATATACACATAGCCACTATGTACCTAAGTAGATATTGAAGAGAACTTCACGGTCACCTGTCGTTCAGTGACGCTCGCATGGTCCCCACAAATCTGGAATATGGACTAAGAACAGTTAATTTTTAAACTTACTGCCCAGTGAAGACATATACTGGAAATATAAAGATTCGTTAGTATAAAAATCATTGATCAGTTATTTAGTGTCACGTATATATGACAGTGTCAGACTACAAAGGGAGAATTGAACAGGAATTTCCATAAGTACTTTCGTATTTAATAACACATCTTCAGAAGGATGTATCCTTCTGAAGATTTATTATTAAATACGAAAGTACTTAAGGCAATTCCTGTTTCAATTCTTCCTCCGTGGTCTGACACTGTCACATTTTTCATCACGTGTCAACTTTCGTGATTTACACACACACACACACACACACACACGCACACGCACACGCACACGCACACGCACACATACATATATTTCTGTATAATTCCTCGTTTTCCCTCTGCTTGTCTTTCTTTCTCTGTCTCTGTTTCTCTCACTGATACATTCTCTCCATCTCCCTCTCCCCGTCCCAAGTGTCTCTGTCAACCTACTACTTATGTCGAGCCAATACCCAGGTTGACCAAGAGCTCATTTCGACCTGGTATTCATCTTAACCTGGTGCTCGTGCTTCCTAGTGCCAATGTAAACCCAATTCCGGTGTTGACACAGTGTTTGAGTAAACTCGATATGTAAATTATAGGTGCAGTCAGAGATGGTAGCAGAGTATATATGCACTGTGGTATTGTTGGATGTTGCACTGTGTACAGTTGGATTGTTGATGATGTCGAGAGCACATAGATTTGCCTTTTATAGCTAAAGTGTAATAAGTACAATTATTTTGAGAATTTTAGCATGATCAGCAATTAAAGCTTTACGATATGGCAAATATATTCAGAGTTGAGTCATTGGGTATTGAGAATTCTTAGATTTTGTGAGGGGGGTAACTTAGGCACAGTGTCACGTGGCACTGTTTTCCGTGATGTCACAATCGTGACCTGCCCATGTTGTGCACACACCCAACAACAATTACTGGGAAACAATTTTTTAAAACTAGCCTCAAGTGTCAGGCCACCAACCTCGAGCAGACAAAATAAATATTTCAGGGAGTAACACTCACGCGACCCAAGCAAACACAATACCAAAAAAACTATATAAAAAAATCATAAAATAAAAAACGAGCCACATTTATGTCATAAATTAAAAATCACGCTGCAAATCACAGCAAACACACACACACACAAACACACACACACACATAAAACAAAAATAGTATTTTGACATATTCGAGCAAAAATCGGAGTTCGTATCATGTCAGATCTAATAAAGAAATTGACAAAAAATTGTTTAACTTCTCGGATCATCAAGCATCTTTTTTCGTCTCTGTGATGGAGAAAATATACACGTCCGAGCAACATAGTACACAGAAATGAAACTGGGAAAAGATGAATAAATGTGGAAAACAAAATCCCATGGACGTGTGAAATTAGTGACGAATTTTTTTTCACGATTTATCTAGAATTTGTCAAAAGTTACCGACATAACTTTACGCTCAAATTGGTCTGGAGCGACATTTTATCGCGCTAACGTCATTAGAATTTAATGAAATGATTTCCTTTCTGAATGCTCTTTCCGTCATTTACATTTATTAATGGATGCCCTATTGTATCGTGTAGTATTTATTGCCCCATGTGTTTGGTAGGCCTTGATGGGGGGCGACCATGACCACCTGTACCAGCCAGGCTGTATATTTATGTACATATGTATGTAAATCACGAAAATAAACACGTGATTAAAAATGTGACAGTGTCAGACCACGGAGGAAAATTGAAACAGGAATTTCCTTAAGTACTTTCGTATATTAATACATCTTCAGGAGTGGTTTTGTTTTACAAAACCACTCCTTTTTACATTATTTACATTTATATTTACATTAAAACACCTCCTTCTGAAGATGTATTAATATACGAAAGTACTTAAGGAAATTCTTATGTGCATATGTATGTATGTATGTATGTATATATGGATGTATGTATGTTTAAATGAAAAAATGGAAACATTGTAGGGGGAGAACTTAAGGTAAATAATGGAAGAAAACTTAAATGTTTCTCACCAGATGATTTGGAACAAAAATATTAATAGCAACAATGTCATAACATAATAATAATATTATTATTATACACAAAAATCACAATAGCGTGATATATCAAATGAACAAATCCACAAGGGCCTCGATAAGGGTTCGAACCTAGGCACTGAGTGTCCCCAGACGCGCTCTAGTCAACTGTACCAAGACATGGTAAAAAGAATTGTAGCCGGGAGTGCTACTGCCCTCACGAGGATCATCCCTAGGCTTCCACTGAAGTCTATCCGGAGTTTCATACACAATTTCCCCCATGCACTCGGGCTCTGTCAACCAAAGTCAACTAGGTAGTTAACAAACTAGTTGCCTAGTTGACTAGGGAGTGTGCGTTGTAACACCCTACCGCATAAGTTCGAACCCTAATCAAAGCCCTTGTGAATTTGTTCAATAATATTATTATTATTAGTAATAGTATTAATCCTATATAATCATTGAAGCTTCTGAGAACAAGAATTAAATTATATGGCTTGGAAACCTGCCAATTTCATGATATTTTACAATAAATTTAGTTAAGGATAAAACCTACACACATGTAATAGTGTATTGTATGTAAAGGTTTACTCCAAGACTTTTGCACTCTTCCGAGTGCTTTGTCAAGGCTAATCAACGGCTCAACATCTCCAACGACTAATAGCGTTGAGTTGTAAGTTTTGTCCAACCCATATTCTCAGACCTTGATAAAGCATTGTGGAGAGTGGGGAAGACTTGGAATAAATCTTTATATAAAATTTACAAATACATGATTGTGGGTTTTTATCCTTTGCTACTATGTGAGAAGACATTACGATTTCTTAATATAATTAGCAATTATATCTAGAGCTATCTGGAGTAAATTAGTTCTTTTTTTAATCATAGTATTCATTATAACTTTCGATCTGTCATAAAAAAGTATTCATTTTACGCTCATATTCATTAGCACACAAAGTACTAAAAATATATAAAAATCATTTCTCTCGCGTCGTATCAAAGACACAAGGAAATGATGCTTTTGAAGAAATATAACTTACACATTTTGTGTTCTTGTGTAAGGTCTTTTAAACAATGTTAAACTGGGAATTGGGAATTGCAAATATTTGTGCCAACTAACATCAGTTGTATATTGAACCTATAGTGCCTAAAGCCCTTGCATTGTTGAGTAGTATTACAATACTCGTGTACATTGTTTCTCCTTTTTACCCTTGTTTACTCACCCCCCTTCACTAGAAACTGTGTATATGTATTCTTTTGTTTCCGTGAAAAGGCAGAATCTGAGTTTGTTTGAAGAAAGTCTGCAGAGTGGTTCAAATGTTGAGTAATTCAAACAACAGAGACTCGCACTTCTCCTCGAGCTTAATCTCTGTCTCTGAAGTATGTCTTTCCCAATATGTGAGTCTGTGTGTGTGTGTGTGTATTCACCCAGCTGAAGTTGGATTTCATCTCTTGGGTCTTACCTCCCATGCAGACGTTGAGACACAATAAAGTGGCTAAAGAGTTGATATACAACCTACAAATCTGGAAATGATGAAAGAACAACGTTTCGGTCTGTTCCGGACCATTATCAAGTCGTGTAGTGGTCTAGGACGGACCGAAACGTCGTCAATTCTTCATATTCAGTTGTGTGGGTTGTGTATCTGCTACTAAACTGATCAAAGTATTATACGTTGGTAATAATAGAGAAGGGCGAGTATTATGTGGCTAAAGAGTTTTAGCCACATAATACTCACATTACTAATGTTCTAGTAATACATTACAAGGGAAAAATGCCGATATACACAAATAATGAATCTAAAATCAATAAAATCTTATTTTTCCGTTTTTTTTTTGGGTTCGTGCCTTTTAAATATCACGTACTTCTTGCGTAACTTTTGTTTTTCTTCTGACTGACTGACCTAAAATGTCTCCCCATAAACGGCGCAGTAATTAAATTTCAAGGTGATTTGTCCTCCAAAAGTTTTAACTTCTTCTTCTTCTTCTTTTAACTTCGCAGCCAAGGCGTAGTCTGAAGCTTGAACGTTGTTATCGTAGAGTGTTTTCTGGTAACTCGTAAGTGTTTTTCGACTCTCAAAATGTCTCTTAACTCTTTTTAAGTTGTTTCTCGATTCTTAAACGAAGAATTCTTATTTATAGGGAAGGCATACGTCTGGTAGTGTGATGACAACTGGTTCTTATAGGTTGATAACCGGCTCTTATTGGCTGATAACCGGCTCTTATTGGCTGATAACCGGCTCTTATTGGCTGATAACCGGCTCTTATTGGCTGATAACCGGCTCTTATTGGCTGATAACCGGCTCTTATTGGCTGATAACCGGCTCTTATTTACTGATAACCGGCTCTTATTGACTGATAACCGGCTCTTATTGGCTGATAACCGGCTCTTATTGGCTGATAACCGGCTCTTATTGGCTGATAACCGGCTCTTATTTACTGATAACCGGCTCTTATTGACTGATAACCGGCTCTTATTGGCTGATAACCGGCTCTTATTGGCTGATAACCGGCTCTTATTGGCTGATAACCGGCTCTTATTGGCTGATAACCGGCTCTTATTGGCTGATAACCGGCTCTTATTGGCTGATAACCGGCTCTTATTGACTGATAACCGGCTCTTATTGACTGATAACCGGCTCTTATTGGCTGATAACTGGCTCTTATTGGCTGATAACCGGCTCTTATTGGCTGATAACCGGCTCTTATTTACTGATAACCGGCTCTTATTGACTGATAACCGGCTCTTATTGGCTGATAACTGGCTCTTATAGGCTGATACCCGGCTCTTATAGGCTGATAACCGGCTCTTATTGGCTGATAACCGGCTCTTATTGGCTGATAACCGGCTCTTATAGGCTGATAACCGGCTCTTATAGGCTGATAACCGGCTCTTATAGGCAGACAAGCTTTAACTTGTAAGGATTTACATAGCGTTGTGATTTGCAATCTACGCTAACCCACTAACTCTATTAATTCGGGAAAGCCTTCATCAACAGTGCTTTTATTTTTTATTTTTACTAAAAGATTAAATTTACAATAGTCCACAGCCTACAGACATAAATGAGTGTCGTATTTCCAGACAATAGCAAGCAAAAATGGTCTCTACCAATGTTGCTATGTGTTTCTATTGACGTAAATGCTGTCATTCCTTCAGACTTTAATACTAACAAAAACATGTTGTCATTGATACCGATGCTAACAGAAATGCTATGATTGCTACCGATAATAAAACTAACGAAAATGCTGGCATGGCTACTGATACTAACGTCAGTGCTGTTAATCTGCTGATTATTAAACTAATGTTAATGCCTCCATTGCTACTGGTACTAATCGCAGCGAAAATGTTGTCATTTCTATTGATTCTAATATATTTTAAAATAATTATGCTGTCTAAACAAGCATTATCCGGAGTAATATGTGTTGCCTTTAAGAAGTTAGGTAAAGTTGTCAGATGAAGTAAAGACATTAATCAAGAATGCATATGGCCAGAAAATTAACAATATCATTAAGATTCCCGAGAAATTTCGCAGGAAAATTTCATATTTCATACGAAATTACCTTTTAATAAGAAAATACGTGCTTTTAAACAATAATTTTTAAACAACATTGAAAACTAAAGTGTTGGACCCTCAGGAAATGTGAACACTAATAGATGATGTATTTAACTTCCTCGGAAAAATACAACCAGAGTTTACCTTTGACTTGAACTATGCTCAGAAGTAGAGTACACCTGGTGAGTGGTCAGCAAGTTTATTTCGTAACCTTCATAACCTCACACTAAACCAAACCAAATTTCATTCACTAAACAGATGCTGGATTTAGGGAGCAAAGTGCTTGAATTCTGTTTGTCCTTTGATTCGTGACATTTATAATTCCTGGTTTTAGTAATTAGACTCTAACATATATTCGAGAGAAATGAATTTCAAAGTATCTGAGTTAATGCTCATTACATATTTGCTCACTAATATTTAGGTTCACAAATTTTGCATGATAAGCTTCGCAGCTCACACTCAAACTATTAATACGCAGAGTATTTTTATATTATCTCTAGTTACTTTATCAATTACGTTATATATTAAAATATATTGAACTTATGACATTTCATCTGATTCACTCACTATTAAACATATACTATTAAAATCTAAATTATATTTAAATGTAATAAAAACTCTAAATAATAATATACAACAATGTTCGTAAATCATAAATATCATAAACTAATTATAGAAATTATACGTTATAATTTTCAAGCTCATTAATCTTCTTGTGTTGTGAGGATACTGGGAAAAATTGGCCATCTTTTCCAACTTTTCCTTTCCAAAAAATTTGCAACCACGATTTCTTCCCGTCGTCTTAACTTCACGAGGGACCTTAGGAGCATACGAAGCATCACACTTGGTGATCAGGTTCGTACATAATATTAGAAAACTCACCTTAATCACGGAAGATGCAAATTCTTTAGAAATTATCGTATTAATATGCAACAATATTTGTTTCTAGTGACCGCAGCTGAATGAGAGAGAGAGAGAGAGAGAGAGAGAGAGAGAGAGAGAGAGAGAGAGAGAGAGAGAGAGAGAGAGAGAGAGAGAGAGAGAGATCTATTTATTCGCTATCCATTGGATTTTTATACATTCACGCCGCATAGAGTGCGTGCAGTATGGTCATTTGCGTCGTCGACTCGTAAGCAACTATAATTGGTCCTGGGTTCGATTCCAGGGCAGAGGGAAACATACACTTGAAAGTTAGTCCCGCTTGTAGCACCATTCGGTTAGTTGGTTCAGCCGTTATGTCACTTGATTCATTTAGAAGAGATTGTAAGTGGTTTAAATAGCATTTCTGTATCTGACATTAGGATTGCGCGTGCGTGTATGTGTGTGTCTGTGTCTGTGTGTGTGTGTGTCTGTGTCTGTGTGTGTGTGTGTCTGTGTGTGTGTGTGTGTGTGTGTTAGAAGGTCATTTTCTTAGTTAATCAGGCAGTCAGTCAACCAGCTTATCAATCAATCGATCCATTAAGTATCTTTCGATTAAATTATTTAGACGGTTGATAAATCAATCCGTCAGCAAATCAGTTACTCAATTACTCTATCAGTCATAAGCTAATAGACTCACTCAAACAATTGGAAATGAAATTACTCATTGAATGAAGGATGGTGTCTGATTGAAAATAGATATCTTGTCAATTGACATGACAATACATGTATCAATCGAACACTTACTCAATAAAAATTAGCTTAGTTGATTAAAAAAATTATTAAGTCCAAACAAGCTTGACGTCCAGGAAAACATCACATCTAAAAGGCATCACGTCCAAAAAAGCATCACATCCCAAAATATCAAGTCCAAAAACATCCTCACACATAGAAAACATCACGTCCCCTAAAAAAAAAAGACATACAACATACACCACATCCAAGAAAGCAGCGTCCGAATGTAAACGACGCGTTTCCCATTTTTTATAAATGTTTAAGATACACAACAGGTTGGTTTCTCCAAGCTGATGCGAATGAACCCTTTACTAGTGAATGAACTTTCACTTTCTTTCACTTTCATATTTACAGAACGACTATTTTTTTTTATTTTTACCTCTCAATACCGTCATTGAAAATAAATAAATAAAATAGACTCCATTCACGACGGAACTTTATTTCCTCTGTAGACAGCTTACTCAACGTATCAAGGTGAAAGTCCATCATGTCTTAGGAAACGTCTATCATGTCTTAGGACATGTCTATCATGTCATGGGATAAATGTAATGAATATTGAATGAGTTTAAGCGGTATTATCTCCCCCAGTCGGTGAGGTGATTTGATCTTTCGTGACTGCGTTCGTGAGATAAGGAATTCGAATGAACGCCCCCAAAAAGAGGGGGGTTTTGGTAGCCATTCAACTTTTTTAATGTGTTAAAATCGCATTTTATTTGCGATCCTCAGTAAAATATATTGTTAATGTAAAATTGGGACACTGGGGACTGATTTTAGTTGTTGATGTTAACCACAATATTGGTCTACAGTTACTCGAGGTAACCACTATACTGGTCGACAGTTACTCTAGGTAACCACCATATTGGTCTACAGTTACTCTAGGTAACCACCATATTGGTCTACAGTTACTCTAGGTAACCACCATATTGGTCTACAGTTACTCTAGGTAACCACCATATTGGTCTACAGTTACTCGAAGTAACCACCATATTGGTCTACAGTTACTCGAAGTAACCACCATATTGGTCTACAGTTACTCGAAGTAACCACCATATTGGTCTACAGTTACTCGAAGTAACCACCATATTGGTCTACAGTTACTCGAAGTAACCACCATATTGGTCTACAGTTACTCGAAGTAACCACCATATTGGTCTACAGTTACTCGAAGTAACCACCATATTGGTCTACAGTTACTCTAGGTAACCACCATATTGGTCTACAGTTACTCTAGGTAAACCACCATATTGGTCTACAGTTACTCTAGGTAACCACCATATTGGTCTACAGTTACTCTAGGTAACCACCATATTGGTCTACAGTTACTCTAGGTAACCACCATATTGGTCTACAGTTACTCTAGGTAACCACCATATTGGTCTACAGTTACTCTAGGTAACCACCATATTGGTCTACAGTTACTCAAAGTAACAAACCGTTTGGAAAGTCACAGTAGCTAAACAGAAAAAGTAAATAATTACCAATATAATTGCCAATAACGGGGATTATTTAAGTAACTTTGGTATGAAGGATAACGAGTCTATTAAACAACGGAGTTCCAGAGGCCGGTATCCTACGGGAGCGTCCAGTGCTGCTGGTACACACAGCTCGCTACAATAATACTTACAGCACTATAATAATACTTACAACATAATAAATGATGTAAGTGAAAATCGTAAGTGAAAGCCCGAAATGAATTAACACCTCCCATATGCTGGGTTTGTTAGATCTCTTATAAAATATTGCTTTTAAACATTATGGAAACAGGAACGTACCTTAAAATAATTGGTTGGTTCCGGTCGTTCGAAGAGCTATCGTTCTTACCTGTAATGACATGAAAGGAAATTAAATAATATTATTTAGCGTAATGCGTTTTACTCATTTCAATCCTCATACACTATATGTATGATCTCTCGTGACTGCGTTCGTGAGATAAGGAATTCGAATGGACGCCCAAAAAAGGGGGGTTTTGATAGCCATTCTACATTTTTAATGTGTTAAAATCGCAAATAAAAATTAACTACAAAAATAACTACATGTAAAATAACTACATTTTAATCTACATTATATTAGCAGGTCAGGTAAAAAAGGGGTCTTCTGAGACTCGTGGAGACTGCTTACCTTGTGTACGTTGTCTAGAGTAAGGTCAACACTGCCTGGAACAAGGTCACGTACACATATCTTGCAAGACGCAAGCATTCAACACTGGACGAAGAAATAGAGGTGCCAATAAGTATATCACTCTACCACAACAGTGTAGGAATGTGTTCGACTGGTATGTCCGTCAGAACACTGTTCTTTTCCAAGTCTGCATTTAGTTACGAACGGAAGTAGCGGTGTTTCCTGCCCTGGGTTCTAGTTTATTCAAGTACTCACTATATAATAACACTAATGATAACACGCATATTTCGCGTCACAATAAAAAAATTCACTGTGAATACTTGCTGCTCGTACCCGGCAGCTGTGGAGTGTTCAGTTTTCCAGTATTAAGTACGACGTTTCTGTCTCACTCACCACAACATAACTTTCACCAACAATAACAAAGACTCTAATGACCTGACCCGTGGAGGTAACAACCTGTCCTCAGGTTAGGCTCGTTAAGCGGCTACCGCCCCCAAGAAACATTCGTAAATTTTAGCGCAGTATTAAAACTACGTTTCTTCTCATATGCAAGTTATTATTATGAAAGTTCCAGGTATAGCTAGGAGTAGGTTAGAATAATTGTTTAGGTTCTATTGGCGATTATTTGAGTTTAAAGTACGTGGATGAGGCATTTCAACCTGTCCTCAGGCCAGGCTCGATAAGGCTGACGCCGAGCCCCAAGACGCAATTCAACAATTTTAACAAATTATCTATTAAAAATTGGTTTGTTCTTGTGTATATATTAATATTATTAAATATTAAAGTTGTGTACAGTTAGGCGTAGGTTAGGTTAGGTAAATAGAATCTGTCGGCGATTACTTGTATTTACCAACCCGTCCTCGACTTAAGTTCATTACATTCGGCGGTCGACCCCACAGACGCTTTCTAAAATTTTAACATACTGTTCATTCAAAACAGTAATTTTCTCAAATATAAATTAATATTTTATATATTACCATATTGTACATGTATAGGCATAGGTTAGATGTTAAGGTTCTGTTGGCGATTATTTGTATTTGTAATATGTGGGTGAAGCATTTACAGCAACCCGTCCTCCAAACAAAGACCCAAAAGTGATTCCATGCACCTGCCAAACCCCCTGTTTATGAATGAAAAACGGTTTATACACAACCCGTCCTCGACTCAAGTCCATTACATCCAGCGGTCGACCCCACAGACGCATTCATAAATTTTAATATGCTGTTCATTCAAAACGGGAATTTTCTCAAGTATAAATTAATATTATAATATATTAGCATATTGTGCATATATAGGCATAGGATAGGTTAGGTTAGGTGTTTAGGTTCTGTTGGCGATTATTTGTATTTGTAGTTCGTGGGTGAAGCATTTATAGCGTTGTGATTCGAACAAAATTCGTCAGTGAAGCACTTGTTCCGGATATGTTCGAACGTCAACAATTGTGAGTCGTGTGTAAACCGCTTTTCATTCATAAACAGGGGGTTTGGCGGGTGCATGGAATCACTTTTGGATCTTTGTTTGGGGGACGGGCTTTTATACATGACTCACAACTGATTTCCGGAACACTTCCGGAACAAGTGCTTCACTGACAACTTTTGTTCGAACCACAACGCTATAAATGCTTCACCCACGTATTAAAAATACAAATAATCACCAACAGAACCTAAGAACCTAACGTAACCTATGCCTATATATGCAGAATATGCTAATATATTATAATATTAATTTATATTGGAGAAAATTCCTGTTTTGAATGAACAACATGTATAAATTTATGAATGCGACTGTGGGGTCGACCGCTGGATGTAATGAACTTGAGTCGAAGACGGATTGCCCAAAACATAGGCCATATACTTCATCAATTTCATTATGTTCGAAGCTCATCTTTGTAAAGCGCCGTCATCGTAACAGATCGAACTTATCAACAAAAGCCAAATGTTCGTTAATCCATCCGCTAAATCCCCAATTCATTAATGAGAAAAAAGTTTTACAAACGACTCACGACTGATGACGTTCGAACATTTCTCGAACAGTGCTTCGCTGACGACCCATATTCGTTTTATTTCCGGGGGTCGGATCCTCAAAAGGCGTTAGTTGTGATTAATGATGGACGTCTTGTGATGATTGTATCGTAACTAATTAAATTGTAACTAAACTCACATAACATTCTCTATATTAATAGTATAGTTAATAAAAAGTAAGAAAGTATAGTTAATAATTTTCATAACAACTGCAGGGTAACAGAGGCATGTTAGGTCCAACTCTTTTAGTCTGCTTTCATATTTCATACCAAAGGAGCAACCCGTTCTCGCAAATTCGTAAAGTCAATATTGACTTATTAACTATGTGCATAGGTGATATACTAAACATAATAGATACCCTTAAAAAGATTCATAGAAAACACCAACCTTACCTAACCTTGTTAGTATCTTAAGATAAGCATCTTATTGCTTCGTAATTACAATTATTACTTAACCTATACCTATTATAGGTTAGGTAATAATTGTAATTACGAAGCAATAAGATGCTTATCTTAACATACTAAGTAGGTTAGGTAAGGTCGGTGTTTTCTATGAATCTTTTTAAGGGTATCTATTATGTTAAGTATGTCACCTATGCACCTATTTAATAAGTCAATATTGACTTATTAAATTTGCGAGAACGGGTTGAAAGGAGAGAGAGAGAAAGAGAGAGAGAGAGAGAGAGAGAGAGAGAGAGAGAGAGAGAGAGAGAGAGAGAGAGAGAGAGAGAGAGAGAGAGAGAGAGAGAGAGAGAGAGAGAATGCAGTAAAGGGAAAATAAAGGCAAGAAAAACCTGTTAAATCTGTGTGAAGGTAACCTGGGGAGAAATTACTTTACTACAGTCAAGTTACGTTGACAGGGATACCAATTTATGGAATGAGTCGGAAGCTGTCTCACAAAAGTTCACATAAAACGCGACAGTGCGAGTGTGGTTCTGTGTGTGTGTGTGTGTGTGAGTGTGTGTGTGTGTGTGTGTGTGTGTGTGTGTGTGTGTGTGTGTGTGTGTGTGTGTGTGTGTGTGTGTGTGTGTGTGTGTGTGTGTGGCTATAGGGTACGAAGAACATTACCTTTCACCTTAGCAAATGATGTCTCTCCCGAGTAGTATACTCAGGCTTTCGTCTAGTCATTTACTCTTTCATTAGCATTCCGAGCTGAACAGGGATAGAAGGAGGCTTTAAATTCTAATGATACTGTACTGTTTAAAGTATCAACTATTACTTTTTTGTATAATATTCATGATGTCTTGCACATGTTTCGACTTGAGATGCCCCGAGCTAGTCAAGGTATGTTTTGGTTTTAATATTTGGTGCAAAATTTGTATTTGAGTTTATGGTCCTCTTATTGTCTGTCTGTCTGTCTGTCTGTCTGTCTGTCTGTCTGTCTGTCTGTCTGTCTGTCTGTCTGTCTGTCTGTCTGTCTGTCTGTCTCTCTCTCTCTCTCTCTCTCTCTCTCTCTCTCTCTCTCTCTCTCTCTCTCTCTCTCTCTCTCTCTCTCTCTCCTCGCTGCCTGCCAGAGTCGTCATTTCTCAGCACATTCTCTCTAGCACTTTGAACTTTCACACTGAGTGTTGGTAAATGTACCTCTGTATCGGAGTTGGGGGAAATATATGCACGTCGCTCTCTTGCCAAAACTTCCAGCCCAACTTCGACAGAAAATCATATATTCCTCTAAACGAGAAACTTCACTCGTCCCAGGAGGCAAATGCACTTAGGTCCTGAAGTTTTGGCTATATGAATGTGTAAGGTATGTAAATGCTGGGAACTAATTTTACATCCTGATGGTATTTGTCTCCTAGATGCTCGGAAAGGTAACGTAGGAATGCAACTTTTTAGCTGAAAAGGGGAGAAGGGGGAATGTGTATATGGGTGTTTGGTTGTATGGATTATGTATATATATATATATATATATATATATATATATATTTCTTGCCTTCATTTTCCCTTTACCGCATTCTCTCTCTCTCTCTCTCTCTCTCTCTCTCTCTCTCTCTCTCTCTCTCTCTCTCTCTCTCTCTCTCTATTTCTCTCTGATATAATTAAAATTCACCTTTATTTCACGGTTTTATTTCATTTTATTTTTTTCAGAGATTTCTGTACAAAGAGCTCGTCCGTTCTCCGTAAAATGAAACTGGAATTGGCTACGTACTTTTAGCTTTCATTGACTAAAGTTCTCTCGATCTAGTACTTCCCTATTTCACTTTTCTTAATTCCAATTCAAGCTGACGCAGATCAACAGCAACACAAATTTCTGTAGATTCTCAGCACCTTATTTTCTTTAACTGAATTTTGTAAACGAATTAAAATTATAGCAATAAATCGAATATTTTTCACAGCGGGATTGCTAAAGCTGAAATATTCACTAGAATTGAAATAGATTATCTCGTGGGCTTATATACCAATTTTTTATTCCATATTTTTTTAGACACAAAATACAATATTAATTTAGATTCTGTCACTAAGTCTATTGATGCCTATATAGATATATATTTATATATATATATATATATATATATATATATATATATATATATATATATATATATATATATATATATATATATATATATATATATATATATATATATATATATATATATATATTATTAAATATGACCGAAAAAGTAAGAGTAATAATTCTAACACGAATTTTCTCAATCTTTCGTACATTTCTTTTCACTGTTGGATGAAATTAATACCCTATTAATGCCACCTCTTGTTCTGTCTTGTGTTGATGAAATTAATACCCTATTAATGCCACCTCACCCCATCCACCTCACTAAAATGTAGATATAAAATCGGAGATGCGTAAGTTCTATTCAGTTGTGTATTTGTAAACTAAAGTCTTTGAAAATGTAATAAGTTTTACGAAACGCGCTCGTGTCGCGTCAGACTAGAAATAAAAATGAATTTTGGAGAATTGATTTTTGATTTACCTCCAACAGTGAAAAGAAATGTACGAAAGATTGAGAAAATTCGTGTTAGAATTATTAATCTTACTTTTTCGGTCATATTTAATAATATATGTCTACAGGAAAGACTGCTACCAAAATATACTAATATATATATATATATATATATATATATATATATATATATATATATATATATATATATATATATATATATATATATATATACTCGGAACAGGTGAAAAAGGAGTTACGAGCAGGCTGCCACAATGCCAGGATGGAGGAAATATATTTACACCATTCCAAGTTATCCCTCTGTCCCGGAACGCATTCCATAGAAATCACTTATGACATCCTTTCTGATTCAATGTAAGTTCACGTTTCAATTTTGTTAAAAAGAGACTAAGATAGAAATTGGATCTAAGCTGATACAAACACGTGAGGTAACAGAGTATGCATATAGAATAACAATGATGCATATTTTCATTTGCAGATACAGTCACACCTGTAAACGTGTATTTCCTGGCCTGAACACACACACACACACACACACACACACACACACTCACACACACGCACACACACACACACACACACACACACATACACACACACACACACACACACACACACACACACACACACACACACACACACACACACACACACACGCACTAAGGATTCTCATATATAAATTTTAATCACCCTTTTTTAGTTTCTAATCACAATGATTTGTTATCGCAGGTTTCTACAGGTTTATCTGGATGCTGGCAGCCTTGTTGATTCATCTCTTGTCAGTGTTCAGTCAGTTTTTGTTAAGGATAAACGAGGAGATTTTTTTCTTTCCAGGCTTTATTTGAACTCTGTCTTCAGCTAAATGATGCGATCGACAAACTGAGGGAAGTGGTCCAGTGTTTGTGAGAGTGTGTGTGAACAAGGATTATCCACAAGCGAGGGACAGAGACTCAACTAGATTGCTGGAAGATGATGATCAGACGAGAGAAACACAGAAAAGAAAGCTACTTACAATGGCGTTGAAAAGGATTACTATTGTGCTGCCAGATGAGTTGAGTGAATAAGCGTTTTTCAGTGCAAGTATTTACTGCATTAGTCATAGGGTTGATTATATTTGTTCCCGTTCAAAAAACATCAGTAGATTAGGTTTTATTGCTAGTTTCATAATATTTTTAGTCGGTTAAGTGATCGTATCTGATATCCACATATTAAAATATGTGTTATTATATAGATGATAAAGTCAATATTTTGCAACAAGACTCCTCGTTTCCAACGAGAAAAATAATTTTGGACAATGGATTGGAATATCACCATAGCAATGGAGCACATATCACTGTGATGTTCATACTAAAAGTCGTGCACTTCACGTTTGACGAATGTACGTCTCGTCATCTGGTGGTTGTAAAACAGCATAGATATTGCAATATACATATTAGAAAAGAATCCTTAAAAATCCCAATATGTAGAGAGGAAACTGAACTAAGTGGAACTCAGGGAACGTTGACTCAAGAATCCTATTATGTTAAGGTAAGAAGAACTTGGACTTACATGACACAGTATATTTTATGTGAGAGCCTTATCGTAGCTTTGCCCGGCTACGATAGCCGCCCACCTCGCTGTACCGGACGCATTGTGGGAAATTTAATAGGTATTTGAAGAGGTCATATGGGTTTCGCGCGCGCGTGCGTGCGTGCGTGCGTGTGTGTGTGTGTGTGTGTGTGTGTGTGTGTGTGTGTGTGTGTGTGTGTGTGTGTGTGTGTGTGTGTGTGTGTGTGTGTGTATGTGTGTTTGTTTGAGAAAGAAATTTAGGAGAGAGACAGTTTGAGAGATAAGAGGAGTGTTTTCTTATGTGATAGAGAGACAGACTGCTAGAGGGATGGATAGGCTGATGGACTGACCAGTTGGGGGATGGACAGACTGGGGTAGGAGACGATACCCTTACGTTTGATAAAGGTGCAGAGCATTACACACGGGGGGGGGGAGGTGATATAGGGGGAGGATTTAAGAGAGTGTATGGAAAAAGAGTTTGACGTAGGGATTTGAAAGCAACCCTTTCCCCCTCCTCTCGAATAATACATTGCATTTTGACGTATAACTCACTCCCCCTAAGACCATAAACCGGTGTACTAAAAACCATAGTGGCTAGCAAAGTTGACAAATACATATGTATATACATCGATATATGTTTATGTATATATTGTTTCTACTTTTTTCTTTAGGGGGTCCTAACTTCAGTTCCTCTCATGTTTTTCTCCTTTCTCACGTTTTTTTTATCTTCCTCTTATCCACCTCTTTAATCATTCAATCATTCACGTCTTTAATTTTCCTGTCATTCACATCTTTAATCTTCTTGTCACCCACGTCTTTAGTCTTACTGTCACCCACGTCTTTAATCTTCCTGTCACTCACGTCTTTAATCTTCCTGTCACCCACGTCTTTAATCTTCCTGTCACTCACGTCTTTAATCTTCCTGTCACCCACGTCTTTAATCTTCCTGTCACCCACGTCTTTAATCTTCCTGTCACTCACGTCTTTAATCTTCCTGTCACCCACGTCTTTAATCTTCCTGTCACCCACGTCTTTAATCTTCCTGTCACTCACGTCTTTAATCTTCCTGTCACCCACGTCTTTAATCTTCCTGTCACTCACGTCTTTAATCTTCCTGTCACCCACGTCTTTAATCTTCCTGTCACTCACGTCTTTAATCTTCCTGTCACTCACGTCTTTAATCTTCCTGTCACCCACGTCTTAAATCTTCCTGTCACTCACGTCTTTAATCTTCCTGTCACCCACGTCTTTAATCTTCCTGTCACTCACGTCTTTAATCTTCCTGTCACCCACGTCTTTAATCTTCCTGTCACTCACGTCTTTAATCTTCCTGTCACTCACGTCTTTAATCTTCCTGTCACTCACGTCTTTAATTTTCTTGTCACCCACGTCTTTAATCTTCCTGTCACCCACGTCTTTAATCTTCCTGTCACTCACGTCTTTAATCTTCCTGTCACCCACGTCTTTAATCTTCCTGTCACTCACGTCTTTAATCTTCCTGTCACCCACGTCTTTAATCTTCCTGTCACTCACGTCTTTAATCTTCCTGTCACTCACGTCTTTAATCTTCCTGTCACTCACGTCTTTAATTTTCTTGTCACCCACGTCTTTAATCTTCCTGTCACCCACGTCTTTAATCTTCCTGTCACTCACGTCTTTAATCTTCCTGTCACTCACGTCTTTAATTTTCTTGTCACTCACGTCTTTAATCTTCCTGTCACCCTCGTCCTTAAACTCCTGTCACCCACGTCTTTAATCTTCCTGTCACCCACGTCCTTAATCTTCCTGTCACCCACGTCTTTAATCTTCCTGTCACCCACGTCCTTAATCTTCCTGTCACCCTCGTCCTTAAACTTCCTGTCACTCACGTCTTTAATCTTCCTGTCACCCACGTCCTTAATCTTCCTGTCACCCACGTCTTTAATCTTCCTGTCACCCACGTCTTTAATCTTACTGTCACCCACATCTTTAATCTTAATGTCACCCACGTCTTTAATCTTCCTGTCACCCACGTCTTTAATTTTCCTGTCACCCACGTCTTTAATCTTCCTGTCACTCACGTCCTTAATCTTCCTGTCACCTACGTTTTCTAATTCTTCTTTTCTCCTCTCATTCTACATCCCAGCAAACCTGCGTGTTATCTCTTCCCTTTCTCCTCCATCCCTCTGAACCTCCTTCCCTCCCTTCCAAGTCTTCCTACCCTCCTTTCCCTTCCTTGCCATCCACCTCATTCCTCCCCCAGTTTCCTCTCACCCGCCCCGTCCCATCCACCTCTCTGTCTCTCCACTCTGTTCCATCCTCCCCGTCCCGGCAGCCTCCCAAATGTCATATAGCGAGACAAGTTGACACAATGTCACACGGGCCGTAAGGGATGGAGAGTCTATCAGGACAGGGCCATTTCCTCCTCCTGTTCCTACGATGGTGGGAGGGGGATTATAATGATTCGTCTTGGGTGAAAGCGCCCCTTTCTGTGAGGATATATATATATATATATATATATATATATATATATATATATATATATATATATATATATATATATATATATAGACCACCTCTGGTGCAATTATAGGGACCGATAGCCTCAGAGAAGAAAATAAAGAGGAAAATCTTGTGGATTCTCACTGAACACTTTAATATTTTCTTTTCCTACTACCACTGTTCTGTCGGTAAGATGAGGAAAATATTTTATCGATCTATGATAGAGATCTCGGTAACTGCGTGATCTTTGATAGAGCCTAGTTGTTTGGGGGGTTGTCATTCGCCTTGTCAGAGATGTTGTCTTCTTGCATATATATTGAGATCATTAGGGCTGAAAGTCTGCAAGCAGGCAGGCAAGGGCAGAGACAACATTCTTCACTTTCTTCGTCTCTTTGGTGTTGGGAGAGTTCTTCACGCTTAAAGTCTTCTTATCCATTGTAGTATATATGTTGAACTTTATTTTTCAGATATAGTAGGGTGGTTAAGTTTCCAAAACAGCACCTTTATTTTTACTGTTTCTTGCATGTTTTATGTTTTCATATATTAGTTATTATCTAGATTTTCATGTGTGATATCTGAAGAGTGTTTGTTTGTTAGAGTCTTGATCTACATTTGTGTTTTGGTGGGTATAGGAGTCCAGGATCCCTACACCTTATTGGTTATTGGCACTGACAAGTGAGTGCATGAATATTTGGCTGAAGTTCTTCACTAGTGTCATTCATCTATTTTTATTCGCACCAGCATTCTTTGCTTCCTTGACTGCAGGCCGGAGAAAGGACTTAAGGAGAGCAGCAAGTGGACATGCAAATCTTCTAAGGACGTAGGGACTTACACAGTCTGATCCTAGAGCTTAACTGCCATCCCTCTCGAGGTAAAGTTTATATATTTTCCTCTATGCAATGTCACGAGAAGTCAACCGGACATCAGTGAAGGGAAGAATCACAGGTGTTAAGGCGTTTCAACTCACTGGATTTTCCACCGAATTGTTTGGTACGGAGCCACCTGCTTGATTATGAAGTGGTATCGGTACCACTTATCATTCTTTCATGTCTTCCCTTCAAGATTTATTGGACATATCTGGGATACCACTTATTCAATGGTCCACCTCGGTCTTTGCCTCATACGGGTCTTCAAGTTACCTCAAACTATCTTATTTCAGCGGACTTGTCTTAAAGATTTTTTTATCGGAACAATTTTTTTTAATAAATGCATAAATAATGTCATTATTTTCATTTGTTTTTACACATCATTTGCTAGTTACTCGATTCCTCAATACTCGAAATGCTTTTTTTTCTGATTAATTTCTTACAGCGATGCTAGTATACTGAAAAAATAACACATTTTTCGTGTGAACATATTTACACCACACACACATACAGACACACACACACACACACACACACACACACACACACACACACACACACACACACACACACACACACACACACACACACACACACACACACACATTTAATAACGTGAACCTTAGAAAGGGATTGTTCACCCCCACTCTCCATAACCATAATAATTATGTATAAAGTGGACGTGAGAGTAGTGAAATTTTCTCTTTAATGTTAAATTTGCCTTGAACATGCTAACTGGACCAGTCTGGCTGATTATAAAACATTTTGCCGTTTTATTAGGGCAATTTTTATGAAGCCTCGTTCAAATACGGATGAAAAAACTCGTTTAGAAAATATTTAGTTGGAATTTACATGACAAAATGGCCGGAAAATACATGGGAAATTTAATTACTTCACACACAAACAAGCAGTGTGTGTGTGTGTGTGTGTGTGTGTGTGTGTGTGTGTGTGTGTGTGTGTGTGTGTGTGTGTGTGTGTGTGTGTGTGTGTGTGTGTGTGTGAGTGTGTGTGTGTGTGTTTTTATATTACGTATATTAGCTAACCAACGGTCAGAAAGGCGGGGCCCAAGAGCAATTTATATATATATATATATATATATATATATATATATATATATATATATATATATATATATATATATATATAAATATATATATATATATATATATATATATATATATATATATATATATATATATATATATATATATATATATATATATATATATATATATATATATATATATATATATATATATATAAATCAGGAAAATTAACACGAGATGGAAAATGTGACAGACCATGAAGACAATAATTTAGATCTATTATTGATTGATCAGTTAAAGGGTGATTTAAGTAGAATCATTGGTACACATTTGTCTCACTAATACCTTGTTAATATTCACTATCTCATTATAGACATTAGAACATAAGAGTGAAAGTAACTGCAGAAGGCCTATTGGCCCATACGATGCAGCTCCTATTTATATCCATTTTTTTTATCCATTGAATCCCATGCTCTATGTACCTCACCTCACTTCACCTCTTTCCTGCCTATATATGTCCAAACTACTGACTTGTAAATTTTTTTTCGGGAGACATTTCCCGTCACGCAGGGTGCAGTCGCACCTCCATAGATCTCCAGTATCAGCTCTTGATACTGTTAATGGCTCAAAAGGGCCGCCACTTACGGGCTATTCATGCCCGTGCCACCTTTTAGGTGGCTTAATCTTTATCAATCAATCAATCACTTGTAAATTCATCCTTCTGAAGATGCATTATTAAATAAGAAGTACTTAAGAAAATATTTAATATAAAGTCTTTATCTTCTCGTCGATTCTGCAAGTAACTCTGAAAGGTCAAATAGAAATGTCACTGGAAATGGTCAGGATGAAAGCTGTTTTGTAATATATTATTCAAACACGTAAAATAATTGTTTCAAATATTTAAGTTGCATCATCTCTTGTACCCTTATGTATTTTTTTATTATATTCAAGCAATAGATTAATAATACAAAAAGATTAAAAAAAAGGATTAATAAAAGTCTAGGCATGTTTACCTATTAATGTAATAATAATGTTGGAAGTTTTTAATGCCTCTTATGTCAAGGATATATATTTGTTTATAAGATTTAATTAAAAAAAGCCACGTTTAAAATAGTTTAAAATTTTGCCTAAATTCGAGGGTTTTCAATTGTATTTCTAGGAGAAGTAGAACTTAACGTAAGACTCTAGGAGAACCAATATTCACAGAGCGGATGTGTATCCACTCCTTACCGTTTATCATGGTAACTTTGCCTGTATTTATTTATCACTTTACGAGCCCACAAGTCTTAAGAGACCTTAAGAATAACAACTCTGAGCTTAGGACGACGGCGTGGCAGGTCGGTGATCGTAAATTGTTTACAATATACAGACAAAGCCGTCGTGGTCGAGGTAAGACGTGTGGATGTTGGTGAATACCAACGTAAACTGTGAATCTTGTCGTAGAGCTCACACAGACACTCAAACTCACCCTCACACAAACACACGGGCGCCTAGTGGCTGAGTGGTCAACACTGGATGTGTAAATCTAGGAACCCGGGATCGATCCAGGACCATGGCGGAAACAAATGGGCAAAGATTCTTTCACCCTGATGCCCCGCTGTTACATAGCAGTTAATAGGTACCTGGGAGTTAGACAGCTGCTGCGGGCTGCTTCCTGGGGGGAAGAGGGGGGGGGATGAAAAAATGTTGTAGTTAGTAACAGTTGATCGATTGACAGTTGAGAGGCTGGCCAAAAGAGCAGAGCTCAACCCCCGCAAATACAACTAGGTGAGTATATATATATATATATATATATATATATATATATATATATATATATATATATATATATATATATATATATATATATATATATATATATATATATATATATATGTATATATATATATATATCCACACTATTGTCAAAATTCAACCTATTCCTAAAATTTATATGAATACACAAATATACAAAGTTACCACTAGGAGCCAGTTAGGGAATAATAGATGGATAACGTTAATCCACTTTCCATTAACTTGGTAAGGGGATGGAAGGGAGAGAGAGAGAGAGAGAGAGAGAGAGAGAGAGAGAGAGAGAGAGAGAGAGAGAGAGAGAGAGAGAGAGAGAGAGAGAGAGAGAGAGAGAGAGAGAGAGAGAGAGAGAGAGAGAGAGAGAGAGAGAGAGAGAGAGAGAGAGAGAGAGAGAGAGAGAGAGAGAGAGAGAGAGAGAGAGAGAGAGAGAGAGAGAGAGAGAGAGAACATTAGCAGGCGAGAGGACGATGGTAATATATACGCTCTACAGATCAGAAACGGAATTAGGTGGCGGTGTAGCGCAGTTTAGGTTCACTTTATTAACACTCAGTTCTGATGTACTCCTTGACACAATTACCTCTGTACATGATACTTATTTGCACCACAAAAGCTATGTATATGTATGCTTCTCTAGATGTACTCATCAAGATGTACTCTTCTAGATGTATCCTGGAAAGTCAAGCGTCATCCCATATGCTGTTTTTTAATAGTTTTTACTTATTGTAGTTACAAATATGACTGCACCTGTGTGGATTTGTTCAGGATGTTCTCAGGAACTTACATGTTCAGTGGGCACAGATTAAGAGACACTCAGACAATCAGATTTACCTACCAACAAACATACAGATTAACAGGGACACAGAATGATGTACAGATTAATAAGGACACAGAATGATCAACAGATTAACAAGGACACAGAATGATCAACAGATTAACAAGAACACAGAATGATATACAGATTAACAAGGACACAGAATGATCAACAGATTAACAAGAACACAGAATGATGTACAGATTAACAAGGACACAGAATGATGTACATTGCTTCACAATTAACTTGCTTTCTAACCTCAAAATTAAGAATTACGATATTATAAGTGCGTTATAAAACACTTTTTTTATGGAATTTTGCATTACTTTGCGCTATTTCAATAGTTTGGTCATATATATGGTATTTAAATACAAAAATACTTTGTTGTATTTAATCCACTAACAATTTAATACAGGCTTTGTGTAAAACTTTCGTTCTTTATCTTGGATAACTTTTATACTTTTTGAATATAGCGTCATTTATTGATATTTATAAGAGGCAAAACTTTTGAGAAAACTCGATACAAGATATGCGTTACACCTAACCTAAATATGTAAAAATGTGCGTGAAAAGTATATGTCTTTGGAAACGAGTTTTACAGTTATTAAAATTTTGGATGAAATAAAACTTTCTATATAATATGTAAGGTGAAAAAAATAATCTCCTTTGAAATTCTTCCGAGAAGCTGTCTCTCTCTCTCTCTCTCTCTCTCTCTCTCTCTCTCTCTCTCTCTCTCTTCCCCGAACATGTAAACACAAACGTTTGTAGTCACCAAACGTTTCTTTGAGATTCCTTTCGATATTTGGTGCCGGAGGGGCTCTGGAAAACGTTGAAGCGAAGCTGAAGAATTTGGTCTTATTGTTGTAGCAGAAGATGCATGTTAGAGTGTGTTTGTGTATTCTTCACTGTGTGTATACACTAGTTGTGTATACACTAGTTGTATACACTGTGTGTATACAACTAGTGGTGCTCGCCAATTTCGGCCTCTTGGATCGAGCTTTAGGTTTTCAACCTCGCCTTCCTAGTTATCTAATGACTCCTAACCCATTTTTCTATCATATCTTCTTACGAAATTATGAATGGAATTTTCTGCCACAACCTTATTATTTCGGTCATTTATTTTTTTTCTAATTTCTCGTACGCTATGAAGACAACTTTCTAATATGTGTATTATACCCCTGTTTCTCAACTTTCATCCATGCCTGCTTGTTCTATTGGCATTCTTCTTTTTCCAGCACTGACAATCGCCAGAATGCATATATATATATATATATATATAAATATATATATATATATATATATATATATATATATATATATATATATATATATATATATATATATATATATATATATATATATATATATATATATATATATATATATATTATTAAATATGACCGAAAAAGTAAGATTAATAATTCTAACACGAATTTTCTCAATCTTTCGTACGTTTCTTTTCACTGTTGGTGGTAATTCAAAAATCAATTCTCCAAAATTCATTTTTATTTCTAGTCTGACGCGACACTTGAGCGCGTTTCGTAAAACTTATTACATTTTCAAAGACTTTAGCTTACACATACACAACTGAATAGAACTTACACATCTTCGATTTGTTTATATCTACATTTGAGTGAGGTGGATGGGGTGAGGTGGTATTAATAGGGTATTAAATTCCTAGACACAAGACAGAACACGAAACAATGGGTATTGAATGGAAGTGATTTGTAGAAAGCCTATTGGTCCATATTTCTTGATGCTTCTATATTGGAGCGGAGTCTTGAGGTGGGTAAAATATAGTTGTGCTCCGCTCCAATATAGAAGCATCAAGAAATATGGACCAATAGGCTTTCTACAAATCACTTCCATTCAATACCCATTGTTTCGTGTTCTGTCTTGTGTCTAGGAATTTAATACCCTATTAATACCACCTCACCCCATCCACCTCACTCAAATGTAGATATAAACAAATCGAAGATGTGTAAGTTCTATTCAGTTGTGTATGTGTAAGCTAAAGTCTTTGAAAATGTAATAAGTTTTACGAAACGCGCTCAAGTGTCGCGTCAGACTAGAAATAAAAATGAATTTTGGAGAATTGATTTTTGAATTACCACCAACAGTGAAAAGAAACGTTCGAAAGATTGAGAAAATTCGTGTTAGAATTATTAATCTTACTTTTTCGGTCATATTTAATAATATATGTCTACAGGAAAGACTGCTACCAATATATATATATATATATATATATATATGTATATATATATATATATATATATATATATATATATATATATATATATATATATATATATAAATATATATATATATATATATATATATATATATATATATATATATATATATATATATATATATATATATATATAATTTTTTTTTTTTTTTTTTTTTAATTTTTTTTTTTTTTTTTTTTTTTTTTTTTTTTTTTTTTTAAATTTTGTGAGGGTACCACCTCTGGTGCCAATGTGGGGACCCATAGCCTCGGAGAAGAAAATAAAAAGTATTCAGAGGAGACCTTGTGGTTTCTCACTGAACACTAATATTATCTTCTCCTACCACCCCCATTCTTTTGTATGTACACATATATATTTACTTTATTTGAACTTTGTTACAAAAAAGGAGTTACATATGGGTTACAAAGATGGTTGTCATAGGTTGTCGAGTTCCTCCAGCTCCTCAGATGGCGGGCAGGAACCCTGGATGCAGTGCGCATTTCCCCTCTGTATCGCCACACTGAGGCGCTGGAAAAGAAAGCTTGCAGTTCTCGGGTCCCTTGTTGTTTCAATGAGCCTAGAACCCAGTTCCTTCAAAAAACTGGTAGCACTTTTACCCCAGGCGCCGAGCGTCTCAGAAGCAATGGGGACAAAATTGTAGTGGTGATCCAGTTCTCTATACTTATATATATATATATATATATATATATATATATATATATATATATATATATATATATATATATATATATATATATATATATATATATATATATATATATATACCTGCTTTAATGTTTCCCTCTTATTCAATAAAGTGGAAATTCCTGGCTCTGGTCCTATAGTTCAGCTCCCCAATAATTATGAAACAAGTGCTGTAGCCCAACTATTTGTTCTAGTAGAGGGAACAAATGTATTCATGGGGTGGGTTTCAGCTTTAGTGTGTTGACGATGATTGGTCTACTGAAATGTCCAACCAAAAGCCTATGTATTCAATTTATTTTTTTCCAATCTCTAACACTTGCGTCTCTTTTCGGCTGAACTAAACTCCATATGTTTTTGTTCTGTCATTATTACTTTTTCTTTGCCTGGATTCGGTTTTAGGGTCTACTTACTGGAACATTGCTGAATCCAGTACAAGACTTACTGGTATCATATTTAAATCATATTGTAAACTAATTATGGACATAAATTTACCATCATATGCTTAAAGTGTGTTGCTGGGAGTCAGTTTAATCATTTTTGTCGCTTATATATGTTACAGGAACTCTCTATATCTCTGTGTCTGTATCTCTAACTGTCTGTCTGTCTCTGTCTCTGTCTCTGTCTGTCTGTCTGTCTGTCTGTCTGTCTGTCTGTCTGTCTGTCTGTCTGTCTGTCTGTCTCTGTCTCTGTCTCTCTCTCTGTGTCTCTCTCTCTCTCTCTCTCTCTCTCTCTCTCTCTCTCTCTCTCTCTCTCTCTCTCTCTCTCTCTCTCTCTCTCTCTCTCGCTTTCTCTCTCTCGCTCTCTTCAAAACAAAACAAAATTCCAAATAGTCGCTTAACGACAGAAACTGTTTTTCAAACTTTAATTTCTCAACGGATGGTCTGACATCACATATTTTTTTTATGATAAACGCTAAAAACATATTGTGTCATTCATTTAAGATCGATAATGTTCTGCCTTATTTCCTTTTCCAACACATTACTAACAAGCAATGTAAATTTTAAAATAAAAACTCTGTTTTCCTGGGAAGCTGCGAACAGTGGCTAGCAGCTCACCAGAGGCAGGAAGATAGGAGACTTGGAGCCATATGAGAGTGTGGCAGCTCTTCTGGGTTAATTAAACCCAGCAAATCCTTAAGTAATTAACTCAGAGGGTAGTATTTACCCACTAGCAACTCATTAAGGAAGCGAGTAGAGGCGGCAAACATAGCATTATCCTCCGGGTTATATCTGACGCTGGGTATAATAACTGGAACAAAATTACATGAGAGAGAGAGAGAGAGAGAGAGAGAGAGAGAGAGAGAGAGAGAGAGAGAGAGAGAGAGAGACAGACAGACAGACAGACAGACAGACAGACAGACAGACAGACAGACAGACAGACAGACAGACAGACAGACAGACAGACAGACAGACAGACAGATTGACCGGTAGAGCAGACAGAGAGGAGCATTTTGGGCTTATAGAGAGAGTAAAATAACAAATTTGCTTTCAATGAAAGATCCCAATTATATAAGTCTATGCCTATTTCTTATTCAACCAATCCCTTCAGCCCGAAATGAGTTTTAACTCATTAAATTAAAAGAAAACGGACAAACCCTATTTCATACGAATCTTCAAAAGATACAAAAAGAATGTTACATAAATTATTTTAAGCTTTGTATTTGCCTTGTCAGAGAGGTCGAGAATTTAGAATGAGAAAGAATACTTAGCATGTATTGAGTATTTAATTTTTAACTTCTTTTTGGGGTAACTTTTTGGTTCCTCAAATGGGTTACGTCCTCGCCAGGGGGTTGGGATGGGTTACATTTTGCTGTGACGTCTTGTAGTGACTTTTAACAGTGACATATTTCAGTAACTTTTTGAAGTATATACTCGATCTTTTGCAGTGACTGTGTCTTATGATCTTTTTCTGGTATCTCATGCCGTGACATCTCATTGTGATTTCTTGCAGATTTCTCAAAGTTACCTTCTGTAGTGACCTGCAGTGACTCAGTTTTTGCAGTGAATCTTGTGGTGACTTCATGCAGTGACTTCTTGAAGTGATCAAGAATGTATGAAATGTAAAATGTAAATGAGTCACAATTCCAAACTACCACATTTCTTAAGTACTACACTTCCCAAGAACTACCTGTTTTCAAGTACTACAATTCCCATATTGTACAATGTAAACAAATGCTACAACTGATCAACTTATCACTGTATGTATAACAGTTTATCAACGAAGCCGATACCCGTAACAAATACGATAATAGAAGGCTAATACCTATATATATAATGGGATATAACATAATATCATATATCAGTGGCACGATCACTGGACATATATACGACACAGTCCTATAATTTAGATGCCAAACAGTGGGGGGGGGGGGGGGGGGAGGGAAGTACCTGGTGACTAAAGCAGGTCCTCTGCTTTTACCCTTTAATCAAACTGTCAAGTCCGGGTAGGACTTTCTTTGTTATGTGGCAATCTAAAAGCACTTTTTCCTTTCTGTGTTTGAAGATTACACTGCCGGTGCTAGACATTTCCTGCTGACAATATGTTTTGGATATATATATATATATATATATATATATATATATATATATATATATATATATATATATATATATATACACATTTACTCTGCTTTGATGTATTCAATTTTTTCCGTTTTGAATAATGTAAAAACTTTGCCGGATTTAGCATTATAATGTGCAGAAAAGTTAGCAATATTTATTTTATATTGAGCAGAGAGTTTTACCACATTCGGTTCTGAATTTGTGTATAATTTAATAGCTTTCGGTAAATGTTATACAGACAATTTAGCATCGGTACTAGTATTAATAGTATTAGTAGTAGTGGTACTAGTTGCTGTGGTAGTAGAAGTGGTACTAGTTGCTGTGGTAGTAGAAGTGGTACTAGCGGTTGTAGAGGTAGTTGTACTAGTAGTAGTTGGAATAGCATCAGTTACCCAATAATCCAAAACATCCAGTTATAGAAAATGTTGCTTAGAAGCTTTTAAAAAAATCGGATGGGGACGAATTTGGGTTCGAGCATGAAACCGGAGCGCCAACAATAGGGGGATAGGGGGAGGGGGGAGGAGGAGTCGAACCGGGTCTGAGTTGGACCATTACGAGTGAGCCCGCGTGTCTAATCCGAATTCCTACTCGGTCAGGAAATGAAAGAGTTGCTGTATCAGAGTGCCATTCCACTCGGGGTACTAAGACCGTCCATTCGGTCTGAAACGAAGCCAAAACCAGCCCTAAGGGTTAGAGGAGATTACGTCTGGCCGCAGTGATCGAGGAAGTTTGGGGAAGGAAGGTAAATTGAGGCTAAGCATGTGGGGCGAAGGGATGGGAGTGGATAGGATGGGCTAGAGTCAAGGGGAGAGGAGGAGGGAAGGGTGGGGGGGAAGGAATAGGTGGGTTTGGAGGTCACTGGAGAAGGGAGAGAGAGAGAGAGCTTCACACATTAGCTTTCTCGAGAGATTTAAAGTTTATCTCGTGGTCTTGACACTAGAAATTCAATTAGTTCACAAGGGGACGTCTGGTGTTGGGAAGTTGAAGCTGTTTCATGTCGCGTCTGATGACCCAAGTCTCTGAACGGAAAGTTCAGGGTATTTAGCAAGGCGTTGTTGTAACGAATCGGAAAATTGAAAGGGAGAAAAGAAGACAGGGTGAGGGAGGTAGACAGGTGGAAGGGAGGTGAGAAAGAGTGGTCAGAGAAAAGGAAAAGTTGAGAATGAGAGGGAGAGAATGAGATCAAGGAGGACAGTAGAAAGTAAGAGTGCTAGAATAGTAGAAAGATAGAAGGTTGCTACCACCATCCAGGGGAGCCGGTCGGCCGAGCGGACAGCACGCTGGACTTGTGATCCTGTGGTCCTGGGTTCGATCCCAGGCGCCGGCGAGAAACAATGGGCAGAGTTTCTTTCACCCTATGCTCCTGTTACCTAGCAGTAAAATAGGTACCTGGGTGTTGGTCAGCTGTCACGGGCTGCTTCCTGGGGGTGGAGGCCTGGTCGAGGACCGGGCCGCAGGGACACTAAAAAGCCCCGAAATCATCTCAAGATCTCAAGATCCATTCAAGTTAGTTAATTATAAGACAAGGAATGGAACTTGTCTACACCCCAATATTATCTGATGTTATCATGTTTCAACTGTAAGCATGTACTCGTATATCTAAGAATTTTTGTCATAATCTTAAGCCAATAAACGTCAAGGTGCTCTTCACTCTAGCTTGCAATGTATCATAGAAAATCTAAGATCTAGGGGTCTAAGATCTAAAACGCTGCCCATTTTTGTTTCTCGCCAGCGCCGGGAATCGAACCCGGAAAACATGATTACGTGGCTGCGTGCTGTCCACACAGCCACCGGCGCCCCTCGGAGTGTCTTGTATATATCTGTGCAAACTATCTTTTCATATATCTGTATGATTATCTATCTGTTTGAATGTCTAGTTATGAGTCTGTTTCTCTCTGACTCTTCTCTCTTAATTATCCCACGAGTCTCTGTCGCTCCTTTTCTCTCTGAAAATTATACTCGTTCTCGTTATACTCACTTCCCTCGCACCTCCACACCCCGCCGCCTCGTTCTCTCAACTGTGTTGTGTAAGCATTGCAGGTTTGCAGGATGCCACCTCTACATTAAGCTTAAAACACTTTATCCTACTTCGTGTCGACTCACTTATTACTATTGCACTCTCTCTCTCTCTCTCTCTCTCTCTCTCTCTCTCTCTCTCTCTCTCTCTCTCTCTCTCTCTCTCTCTCTCTCTTCTGTGTTCATGTCCTACGTCTTGGTGTTTTCATCTTTAACGAAGACTCCCTGAACTCACGAAGTGCTGAAATAATTTACCGTGTTCCAGAATATCATGGGAAACAGGGCTTAGATAATAGGCTTGATGGAATAACGCACCCGGAATTAGCTTTAGACTCTAGAATTAAAGCACCCAGCAGTAAATGTTGCTGAGAATTGTGATCCTGTCCAAAGAGAATAATGATAACACAGACGTAAATAATTATTTAAACAAAGTTATGAGAAGGCCAAGCAAATAAGTACAAGGACATAGACAAATTACGTGAATAATACCAGAATAAGAGGAAGAGGTAGCAGAGGGACAGAAATAATTACCTAAGAATACAGTGAGATTTAGAGAGAGACAAATGACTTAGTGGAGAACGCAAAGGCCCAACTCAAGATGCTTGATAACAACATCGTAAGGAAAACAAAGGAAAGTAGAATAAACGATGATGAAATTGACTATATTGAAGAACATACCCACGAAGAATATCCTGGATGTATATGAGCAACTCATGAAGAGTGTTTAGGAGGAGGTGACAATATGACATTGGAAAAATGATTGAAATTTACGAAAAGGTTGTATTCAAAGACACATTAGATATTGAACTTTGAGGTTAGCAAAGATGGTTTGAAGAGGCATCATCTAAAACTAAGCACAATAATTGCTGTTGTACCGTGGAGAAATTCACCATAGATATTACAAAATGAACGAAAGCCCGACAGTTACTGCTTTCAATGATGTACAATAAGTCACTGGAGAAATGAAGCCCCACCAGAAAGTTGGAAGACAACTAGTGTAGTCCCAGTATACTTGAGACAGAATGAAGAAATGGAAATTTTCACCAGTCTCTAATTTGCATCCTGTTCAACATGATGGAGAAGTTTATGAGGAAAAGGCTGGTAGCAATTCTAGAGAGAAGAGAAGAGAAGAGAAGAGAAGAGAAGAGAAGAGAAGAGAAGAGAAGAGAAGAGAAGTTAAGAGAAGAGCATGAAGAGAGAAGAACCACCAGCATAGGTTCCTTCCTCAAAAATTGAATGAGAGAGAAAGAGAGAGAGAGAGAGAGAGAGAGAGAGAGAGAGAGAGAGAGAGAGAGAGAGAGAGAGAGAGAGAGAGAGAGAGAGAGGGAGAGGGAGAGGGAGAGGGAGAGAGAGAGAGAGAGAGAGAGAGAGAGAGAGAGAGAGAGAGAGAGAGAGAGAGAGAGAGAGAGAGAGAGAGAGAGAGAGAGAGAGAGAGAGAGAGAGCAGGCAGACAGCACATTGTGAAACAATCAGTAATCCTTCGACTCGGGCAACTTTTGCACAGGTTTGGGAAGCGTGTTGGAGAGTCAAACAGTGATGTACTGATGCATATATCACCACTACCTCACCACGGGGATACTCATCAGCTTAATGCCTGTTTTCTCGTTGCCAGATACCACCAAACATTTTCTCCTTATCTCTGACCTCCGTCTCATTGCCTCCAGTAATCCCCAAACATGCACTCCAATATTCTGAACTCCTGCCAACATGAACTAAGACCCCCATTAACCTTCATTCCTTCACTCTGACATCATTCCTACAGGCATCACTATCCACCAAAACATTCATTCCTTCACTCTGACCTGACTTTCAGAGCCATCAGTGCCTCTAAACCTTCACTCTGACCTGTCTCTCACAGACGAAATGAAACACCGAAGATGTTAAATGACTCGCACTTTATGTGTTCTCCAGTGAAACTGTCTCTCGTGTTTTAAGTAACTGGCATGAAAAAAGAAGCGCTTAAGTAGTCAAGTTGGGTTGGAGGCGCCGGCTGAGTGACACATGAAGCTCTCGGGTCAACTTTTCCTAACTCCTGTCACGAAAATTTTCATTTTTTGTGCATTATGAGGACCTCACCACAGCCATTACCTCGTTATCATAAGTTAGCCATTTTTCGCATGAGGAAATGAGGATAAACGAGTTTTCCTTCTTTTACGAGTACATAAAATTCGTTCTGGGTTAATTCCGAGCTTACGAATATCTCGTTGAAATTTTAATTGCTTATGGATTGTAAGGAGTTTATCTTTTACGATAATGAGATCAATTTAAGGCTTATTTTTAAAGTTTGTCATTGAATATTGTGTGTACTCACATAGATGTGCTAAAAGAGTCAACCGATAGCGCCTATACGAAGACTAATCGCCTGAGTTTCTTTTTTCACCTGATGCCTTGGTTTACCTAGAAGTAAACAGGCACTTGGAAGTTAGACAGCTGCTATGGGCTACATTCTGAAGATGCATATGTATGTGTGTGTGTGAGCGAGAGATATTTATTGTTGATATTATAGATAAAAATAGGTCTAGAATCAGTACATTAGATAAGTCGGGGTCTAAGAGCTTCAGGTACAATTAACAAAGTGTGCACACACACACACACACACACACACACACACACACACACACACACACACACACACACACACACACACACACACACACACACACACACACACACACACACACGTGCACGCCTCGTTCAGTCATCAGGTATCTACAACAATATTGGCCATACACCGTCTTTGGGTCTGAGATCCCGCGTAATCCTCATAGCTGATTCAGAGAGCATGCGAACCCCTTGAGTGGTGTCCATAATCCATTTACAGCACCTCAGAGGGACCCTGCTTCTCCTCCCTCCAGTGAGACGGATGGCGGCCGAGGGAAGCCCCAACACCGGCTTTAGGGTAGCCGACGAGAACCCTAATGCCAGATTGGGGGTAAGTTAGGGGGGACCCCAACACCAGGGCAGAGGGCATCTAAAGTCAGTCGCCCCCTCGGGGTGCTATAGGATATATGACCATTCCATTTCTCTCGTAGACATGAGATGGAGTCGTGGACAGCTCATTATCAACTCCTGTGTGACTACATTCAAGATTAGAAGTCAATAAACACACACATATACACAGTTCCTCGCGGTCCAAAGGGCATGGGTTCGATTCCCGACTGCGGCAGAAAAATGGGAGCAGAGTTCCTTTCATGTGATGTCTTTGTTTACCTAGTAGGAAATGTGTTCCTGGGAATTAGACAGCTGGTATAGGCTGAACCATAGGGATGTGTGTGTGTGTTAGACTATCATGTATTTAGTAGATGTGATAGATTAAAAATATGTCGGGAGTCAATACATTAGACAACCGACGATTAGAAAAGCGGGGTCCAAGAGCTAACAGTTTGATACTTCCGGGACATATAGTGAATACACATACACTCAAATTCCCAGGATGAATCCCTCATCATCTAACTTCAAAGTACCTATTTACTTCTAGGTAAACAGGAGCATCAGGTGTGTGTGTGTGTGTGTGTGTACTCATCTAGTTGTGCTTGTGAGGGGTTGAGCTTCGGCTCTTTGGTCACGCCTCTCAACTGCCAATCAACTGGTGTACAGGTTCTTGAGCCTACTGGGCTCTATCATATCTACATTTGACTGTGTATGGAGTCTGCCTCCACATCATCACTGCCTAATGTATTCCATTTGTTAACTACTATGATATTCACAATTTTTCACCTCTCCTTTCACCTCTTTCTCCGGTCATCTCTCTTATTCACTCTTTTTTCCTCTTTCTTTTCTAGTCAGCTTTACTTTATTTTTCTATCAGATAATTTTATCTACATCGCCCTGTGTGTGTGTGTGTGTGTGCCTACAAGATAAAGCCGTTAGCTCTTGGACCCATCTAATATAATGGCTCCCGACCTAGTTTTCTTTATCATATCTTCTATGCCAACTACTGACAATCAGTATTTGTAAGTATACAACTTACAACAGCTGTTTATAGAATCTAAATCCCTATATAATCACAGCTCCATGAATCTAGGTATAAACTAACTGTGTTTAATTACATATTTCGCATTAATTAAGTCTCGTCTGACCATATGCCTCTTGTTAACTGTAAATAAATAGCATTTTTATTTCTTTTAAATATAGCTAATAAGCTTAAAGTTCTAAAGAACTGAATTTAGGGAATTTTCTGGTAGCATTTTTTTTTAAATTCCTGTAAAGCTTAACTTTTGTTTCCAATGTTATTTTATTCATATTTATTTCATCCTATTACTCTCTGGTCCTCTCTTATTCACCATTTTTATCCAGTTTCTTTTTCTGTCAGTATTCCTTTATTATTCTATCTGAATTTTTTTCTCATCGCCCTCCGTACAATTTAAGATTTTTTCTTTATCAGAATTTGCTATTTTTTATTTTTTTCTCAAATCCTTTACCGTTCTCTTTCCAATTTATTTTTATCGGAATTTTCTCATTGGCCATTGTGAAATTTCCCTTTTTATACATACATAATTTTCGCCTTTATCCATAAGGATTTTTCCCTTTAATAACAGTTTTCCATTTTTCTTAATCACCATAACCTATTTTTTTTCCTCATTTTTTTTGTTTATTTGAGCTAACAGTGTTTTGTTTTTTCTGACCCCATGGTCAGTGGAGACATTTCCTGAATAATTTCCTAAATGTTTCTCATATTATTGTTAATGAAGTAGGCCTTGGTTTAATTTATTTTATGAAGGAGGCCTAATTTAATTTATTGTTAGTAATTTCGAAATTCTTCTTTATGTCAATGTTGTACCTTGTATTACTGTAGGAAATAAAACGAGTTTTTTAAATGTTTCTTTCACATTCACAAACTTGAGACTACACAAAAGAATGTTGATGATTTCAAAGTAGACCATTAAGTTCTCAAAGATGTGCAGGCGATAAGTCACAATAACGTAGCTGAAGTATGTTGAACAGACCATACACTAGAAGGTGAAGGGACGACGACGTTTCGGTCCGTCCTGGACCATTCTCAAGTCGATTGTGAGAATGGTCCAGGACGGACCGAAACGTCGACGTCCCTTCACTTTCTAGCGTGTGGTCTGGTCAATTCCTCAAAAGTACAATGAACTAAATTTCGTTAAACAATCGGATTTCAGTTGGGTTGCCAGGAACGAGTTGAATTCTCTAGATATGTTTTCTAGAAGTGAGAAAAATGTGTTTGTCTGGAGGCGCAGCTATGTACATTCGGAGGATGGACGCGTGTAGACGAACATAGGAATGTGTGCAGGCTGAAGAGAGAACATGTGTACACGAAGAGGAGATACGGGAAACAGAGAGAGAAAGAGAGAGAGAGAGACGACACGTGCACAAGGAATGAGACCATGTGTGTGCACATAGAAAGAGAAAGATGTACGCGGAAGAAGCATGTACACGTGTCCACGGAATTGAAATGTGTCCTCAGAGAAATGGGCGACGTATTCACAGACGGGATAACATATGAACACGTAGGAGAGGAGATGTGTGTGCACGGTTGAAGGAAATCCGTGAACGCAAAGGCGACACATGTACACAAAGGGATGAAAAAGGAAGAACTAAAAGGTGAAAGAAGATGCAAGGAGTGGCCCAGCCAATACGGTCTGATTTAACGCATCAAAGTGTTCCAGCTGGTCGGCACAGCTTGGGCTCGGTCGCCCAGACAAGCACCCCCGCCCCTCTTGACTTTTTCCTCTGAGTTGAATCTCAGGATTTGTGCATACCTTCAAGGGATTCCTTGGCTTTCACTTTCAATCGCTTTTTTTTTCCTTTCGATGTCTCTTTACTGAGTGTATTTCTTATTTCTCTTCCTTTGTCAATGACTGTCTACCTGTCTATCTGTCTGTCTGTCTGTCTGTCTGTCTGTCTGTCTCTCTCTCTCTCTCTCTCTCTCTCTCTCTCTCTCTCTCTCTCTCTCTCTCTCTCTCTCTCTCTCTCTCTCTCTCTCTCTCTCTCTTTTGCTGAGTCGACAATATATCAGACGTCAAAAACTGCAGAGGATGAATGTGGTTCAGGAGCCTTCCGTTCTGGGATTGTCAATTCCCTCGGAAGTAAATTTGGGTCAATACGTTTCGGAAACATAATTGTAGAATCTGACGGTGGTAGTTTACGTTTCGTATTTTAGGATGGAAGTTTACTTTGGGTTTTATTTTAGTTTTCATTTGGTGTTTTAACATAGAAGTTACTTTGATTGTTACTTTGATTGTTGCAAGCTAGAATAGCACTTTTCTGTGCTTTTATCTGTTAAAATCAATTGCAAACGCAAAATGTTTATATAGTTATACTTCTGTTATTCATACTTCATATAAATATAATTGATGAAATATAAGTGACATTGGAGTTATTATTATTATTATTATTATTATTATTATTATTATTATTATTATTATTAATTAATTAATTAATTAATTAATTAATAATTATTATCTGGATTAATAATTCTAATTAATAATTCCAACACTACCACTCTCACTCTCCCAACACTGACAAACTCATTCTCCCAACACTGTCACTCTCACTCTCCCACAACTGCCACTCACACTGAGCCAGGGAGAGTGATCTCCCACAATTGCCACTCTTACTCTCCCACAACTGCCACTCTCACTCTCCCAACACTGCCACTCTTACTCTCCCACAACTGTCACTCTCACCACCCTCACCTGTAACCACCAGATCAACACACTGCTCGACCCTACTGCGTCTCTTTTCCACCTCTCCCCTCTCCCTTCCCTTTCCCCCCCCCCCTCTCACACACACATCAAAACCATTACGAAATGTAGGGAAAAATTCTAGTTTCCAAAATCGGTCGAGGGAAAACTCTATTCGACATAATGCCAAGCCTGTCAATTATCAACAGACTAACATAACAGCATATGTGAAACAGTCAAATATCCGAGCAGATTTCAGGAATGTGAACATGAAAGTATTCGGAACATTGTACACTACTTAAAAAGGGGCCATGCAGGAGAACTCGTCCCTGGCTTGCAGCCCACATATATTCTGTAATTGAAGAATAAACACGAGATAAGATAAGAAATGGTAAGCCACTTGACTTTCTAATGAAATATGTTGATTGTAGTATGAAGATAGGAATAGGGAGTTGCAACTGACTCCATAAGCATAAGGGGACGAGAAGGGAAAAGAGAAGACATAATCCCGACGTGTAAAATCCTAAGGAGAATTTTACAACGAAAGAGGAAATGCTTAGTATTTGCACCAGAGCCAGAGACCGTTAATGAAATCTTCAGAGACACATTTGACCAACACGGATGCAAGAAACAGACATAATAGCATATTTATTAAACAGAAATTAGTGATTCATTTAAAATGAACTAGACATGAAAATAGATCGATGTTTATACCTCAAAATATGTTCAATGCAGATGGGCATTAGACGACTGAATTCGTGAGAATATTCGACGGAAGATTCGACGATCGATCCCGCAAGTATAATTACGTGAGAACTACTATTATATGACAACACAATCGGTCAGTCCCAGAATATGCAACACCAGCATGGAGTTAAGAACCATAAGATCAAGAAAAAATCGTGAAAGACCACGAAACTTCTGCCAGGCATTAGAGAGATGGACTTTGAGAACAAGTCATGGGAACTGTATCTGACGACATTAAAGGACAGTAGGGCGAGAAGAGGTGTGATAACAATGATTAAAATACTAAGGGGAATATGATAAGTGACATTCTGCTTTAGGTTAGCTATCAGATTCAGGTAGATATAAGTGGAAGTTGAACATTCAGATCAGCAGGGAGAGAAGGTTGAGAGATGAGCCAATGAGCAGGGAGATGAGATAGGGAGATGAACCAGAGATGAACCAGTGAGCCAGGAAGATGAACCAGTGTGAACCAGTGAGCCAAGGAGATGGGCGATGGAAGAGGCAAGTAAGTGGTGTGAATATGAGCCAGAAGTGATATAAACATCCAGTATTGACAGCTTTAAGAGCATAAAAGAATACTTGAATCTCGGGAAAAATAAATGTACCAGTATAATAAGTATGAGGCTGGGCTCAACACCTAAACCTGGCTCCCATTGGACACAAATATATAAACACAACCAGTTAAGTTGTGCTTAACTAAGCACAACTTAAGTTGAGAGTAACTTAAGTTACTCTCTCATATTACCTTTAAATATTTTCAGTATCCCAAATGACTACGTTTCATGCATATATATAGTCATATTTGTTAATAATATATGAATATGGAAAAAAATCTTGCTTAAACATTCTTTCAATCTAATGACGCTGATATATGAACTTAGCCAACTTAGGAATTATCATATATTAGCTGTAATCTAAAATTTATTTTGTACTAGAAATTCCGTTTTTGAGTTGTAAATATTTAGACATAAGAATAGGAGTTATCACCAGTTCAAAAGTTAGAGATTAAAAGCATAGGAGTAAAGAATGGTTGATAAAGACTAATAGATAATAAACACAACAAAAAATAGTGAAAGCAAAATAAAATGCAAATTAAATAAATATAAGCCGAACATTTTACTAAATTCCAATGCCTGACAGTTTCCAACTTAAGTCTGATTGGATACTGAAATACGCTCTATATGTTAATGCAAAATTGATATGTTTCCAATTATGAAAACGTCAGCCACGAGATTGAATTAAACACAATGGCTCTTTAATTACCCACTTCATAGAGACAAAAATTGTTTTGTTAACTCATGGATACAGCTGGAAGGGCCGCCATTCATGTTATTTTACCGCGCTGAAGTGATGAACATTTTTCAAAACGAGTAAATTAAATATGATATACATTCATTCGTGGGTTAAACTTTGTTCTAATTAGACTATTATTATTATTGTCAACATTGTTAAAGTTATTGTTTAATTATTATTATTAAAAGATATTATTATTGAACAAAATATTATATTATTATTGAACAAAGTCACACGAGTCCTGGTGAGGGTTCGAACCTATGTGCTGGGTGTTTCCAGACGCTCTCTAGTCAACTGCACCATGACATGACCTCCATCAAGGCTCCTGTGGACCTGTTTATTGATATATCAAATGAGATTTCTGTATGTATTATTATTAATAATAATAACGTGTTCTCACAGACATAAGAACATAGAATAAAAACCCATTCTGATGTATTTGTAAGAATTTCTTTACGTAAAATTCACATAAAACATAAATTTCACAATTATATAAGTGTGGGGTTTTTATCCTATTATTATTTTTATTGCTATTGTTGTTGTTTTCTTTATTATTATTATGAAATTTATATTATTATTTTGTTTTATAATTATTATTGTGGCCTGTAACATATTTTTATTGCTATTGTTGTTGTTTTCTTTATTATTATTATGAAATTTATATTATTATTTTGTTTTATAATTATTATTGTGGCCTGTAACCTCGCTGACCAGACAGAAAAACATATAAATAGAGAGAGAGAGAGAGAGAGAGAGAGAGAGAGAGAGAGAGAGAGAGAGAGAGAGAGAGAGAGAGAGAGAGAGAGAGAGAGAGAGAGAGAGAGAACAACACTCACATAAAGACACTGACAGACACAATGATCCTTAAGCATATTGTTTTTAACCATGAAATCTTCAATTAGCCATTGTGACATCTTCTAACCCTTGATTTATAATGTCCAGAGCCGTAACTGTAAAGTTTATAGCGGACTCGTGACTTGAGGACCAATATAGCCACTGGAGACCAAATTATTGAATAAAACTACTGTGTTAATTTTAAGGGTCGACCAATCGTATAAAGTTTTACGGTTCTTCACACGAACTGAAGAAGTGTAAATAGGGTACTCTAGAACCCTCTTATGGGAGCTGGAAGACCCTATTTTTAAGCTGTTGCCAAACAATTTTGGTTTAGGTCAAACTCTTCTCTCGATCGAAAAATTATCTGGGCTGACGGTCACAGCAATGTCTAATGGCTGTAAGTGTTGTAACGATTTCAGACATTCGCGAGGGAGGGAAGAGAGAGGCAGTGCTTACATGTCTTGTAAAGTCCTCTTACTTCTTGTACACTTGAGAGGGGTAAAGCTATGTACTGATGTAGTTTTTGGTAAGTATTGAAGTAGGTTGGTTAGCCAGAGCTTTGGGGAGTTTTGTTTGGTCATTGATATGTAATGTATGTGTGAGATGAGTCGAAATAGAAGAACAGGATACGTGTGTGTGTGTGTGTGTGTGTGTGTGTGTGTGTGTGTGTGTGTGTGTGTGTGTGTGTGTGTGTGTGTGTGTGTGTGTGAAATTGAAATTTGAAAACTAACTGATTCACTACACAAGTGGGAAAATATTATAGATGGTGCAATAATAATAATAATAATAATAATAATAATAATAATAATAATAATAATAATAATAATAATAATAATAATAATAATAATCACAAAGAAATCCCAATGGCGTGATGTATCAATGGAAAAATCCTTTTGAGAGCAATGGAGCGACTTGAACAGACGTTCTGGTGATTAGCAGACATCTGCCTTAACCAACAGGTGGTTAAGGTTAAGACAGGTGTCTCTGAATCACCAAAACACCAATTCAAGTCACTCTATTACTTCAAATTGATTTTCCCAATTTAAATAATGAATCTGACGGCCAAACCACACATCACAGAGTGAAGAAACGAGACATTTCGGTCCGATATGAACCATTATCAAGTCGTGAAAAGAAAATGCATCTGAAAGGAGTGAGAACAATTAAATTAAATGTAACGTATGTGATACGGGGGTACTAGAAAGCCACTCACATTCCCTTGATACTTATTCAATCGTGTTCCGGTGGTGGGAGGGAATCGGTGCTTACTGGTCAGCCCCACTCCTCTATCATCCTCTATCACCCGAGAAGAACTTATCAGCATTTAATACCAGAGTAATCTTTCATTTCTATTTTTGATCGGCTTTTAAGCTGGTCCCTAGCGCGTGTTCGTCCAATTATTGGTCAGTGTAAAAAATGGTTCGAAGCACGATTGCTTATTAACATTCGCATGAAGTAATTCTGGACATGATATACTGTGGGGTAGTTTGGATGTGTTGTGGAGGCGATGGTTGTGTTAGTGGGGGATGGTGGTTGTGGTGATGGTGATGCTGATGGTAGAGGGGGGGGGATTGTGATGGTGGTGGTGGTGATGCTGATGGTAGAGGGGGGGGGATTGTGATGGTGGTGGTGGTGATGCTGATGGTAGGGGTGGGGGGATTGTAATGGTGGTGGTGGTGATGCTGATGGTAGAGGGGGGGGGATTGTGATGGTGGTGGTGGTGATGCTGATGGTAGGGGGGGGGATTGTAATGGTGGTGGTGGTGATGCTGATGGTAGGGGTGGGGGATTGTAATGGTGGTGGTGGTGATGCTGATGGTAGGGGTGGGGGATTGTGATGGTGGTGGTGGTGCCTATAGTGCTTAACTATAGGGCCTGACGGCTTAGTGGAGAGCGCTCGGGGTTCATAGTCCTAAGGATCTGGGCTTCGACTCCCGGCGGAGGCGGAAACAAATGGACAGAGTTTATTTCACCCTGATGCCTCTTTCCATTTAAGCTGTTGCCGACGTAGTCATTGTTGAGTAGTCACTATCGCTAATATAGTCATTGATACTTATATAGTCACTATTGCTGATGCTGTCGCTGTTTTTGATGCAATAATTCGTTATTGGCTATACAGTTATTAGTGTTAATAATGTGTATGGATATTGAGAGAAGAAAGATTTAAAGAGAGAGATTGACTCATTATCTGAAAGAGAGATTTAGATTTAATAGGATGAAAGAGACATAGAGAGAGAGAGAGACAGAGACAGTGCATATGAGACATAAAGACAGTGTATATGAGACATAAAGACAGTTTATATGAGACATAAAGACAGTGTAAATGAGACATAAAGACAGTGTAAATGAGACATAAAGACAGTGTAAATGAGACTATCATGCATTTCCTGCAAATCAGCTTCCCACCCAATGCGTCACATTATTCAAGAGCAGTGATGATAAAGTCCCACGTTGATGGATGATGAAAAAAATATAGGAAAACAGTATGAGTGCAATGAATGTGTATTTTTTATTACCCATTTTTGTTTTACATTCGTGTGTTATTTATATATTTGATTGCATCATTGATCCTCTGAACCAGCTCGAAGTATCTGAAGGTAAGACAACATTTGCGTCTCAAATTGGATTTTTTCGTTAACCAAAATGCCAATTCTTAAGCCAACTGTAGTTTAGTAATATAAATTCACTTTAAATGTATATTATGCTGATGCATTTTGGTATAATTCGACACATATCCGTATATCAATGGGCCAAAGGTGTTATTTAAGGAATAATGTCTTACCAATATGTGCTCTAATACTCGTTTAACATGGTTACACATTTCAAAAATATATATTTTTATTCGTTTGCCTGCTCACATATTACAAGATATTATTGACATTTTACGCACACCAACTCATCTCAGTATGGATGTTTTCATACGTGTATTTAGAGTGTCTTGTCATGTTTGTGTCATGAGGTTATAGCCTCATTAAGATAGAGGAAGGCTTGAGTCGTCTCGGTCCTACGACTGGAATCTTTAAAAAATATATATATATATATGAAAGAAAAATTTGCAAAGTCCTGTTTACGAAGCATGAATTCCAGGGCTATTCTTCTGGTGATAAGTTTCTGTTGATTGTGAATGATAAGTGTCATTGTTCTAGAGCTTTTATACGCAACTTTCAATAATATTACATTTATCACAAGTATTTTTTGTGTAGAAATATATGACAATCGTATAGCTCGCTATATTGTGATACAATCATCCATGTCATCTTTGGGCTATAGGAGTGCAAAGATTGTATTGGTAATCCAACCTTATAATTAAATCTTGCCATTATAGGTAAACAAATATCCATTCTTTTAACATCTTGTTTCTGTTTACAAGCTCTTTACAGTATGTGATTACATCTTCTCTCTCTCTTGGACGATGCTTTCACACCCCCATGAATGCAGTAGTCGGGATTAAGATTTAGAACAGATGATGGAATGAATGAAATGTTAACATTTTGCATGATATAGGTGAATTCAGAAAATATAATGTGATTGATGATCTTCACAGCCATAACTGACGTAGGTGAAATAAGATTAAGATTCCACTCACACTTGAGCTTTTCTTGCCCACACACTACTACACACTAATGAATCTTTCACCTACATACTCATCCACACTGATGCCTCTCTCTCTCTCTCTCTCTCTCTCTCTCTCTCTCTCTCTCTCACACTTCTCACGTCGACACTACTCCAAACTACCACCACTCTCCTCCATACCTACCTCTAAAATAACTCCCCCACCCCCTTCCTAAACACACACACACTACCTCACCTCCTACTCATATACATTGACTCACCTATCTCCCTCATACACTGTCTCACATCTCATCCACATACTGTGACTCACACAGACCCCCCCCCCCCCCTTGCACCCGTACTCAGCTCATACACACACACTCATTCAATATTACTCATCCTCCCACGTCTCAAGCATCTTGTGAACTAAACTCCATCAGATACTTCGTAATTCTGTAACCTAAACACAAGATAGCCATTGATATTACATATCAAAACTTTTTTTCACTGAAAACCAAAGGCCTTCCTTTTCTCTTTTTCTATCTCAGGAAATTATTCCATTAATAAAGAAAGATCCTTGGCTTTACTTGGTTAATAAGGAGAATCTAATGTGCTCTGCGGATCTCCATTGCACTGTAAACTCTGGTGCTTAATTTCACAGAGGACATAAATGATACATGAAATAACCCTTTAATATGCAATTAAGCTTAAAGTGGCTCTCATCAGGGCACTAAAACATTCATTTACGTATTTAGTGCTCCTATTGGCTAGTTCTACTAGACTGGAACGTAGTATGTTGTTTTTAGCGAAATTCTATTGCTTAAAAGGTTATTACTCTGTTCAGAATAAATTAGTAATATAAATCATTTCAATGGTAATAATAAAAAATAACATAATTGTAATAAAAATTAATAATAATAATAATAATAATAATAATAATAATAATAATAATAATAATATTTTTAGATCGCCAGCTTGTTACCAAAATGTGTTTCATAATTTTCCGCATTTCCTATAAAAAAGGGCGTCGAAATTGCCCTTTTTGAGCATAGAGGAACATCTTCGTGGTGGCCACATAACGCACCTCTTCTTCAGTAGTGTGTTCTAGTAGAGAAGCTAAATAAGGAAATAAGCATTTCGTGAACTTGGCAAAATAGACACGAACCAGCCATTTAACTATATACTGAAAAGGCAAGGAATAACAGCAACAGAGCCAGATCTGAGGATAATGGCTTTCGTGTACAAAAGCTGAATCGACAAGACTAACGTCAGTGAAGAGTACAGGGCAGGAAAGATTATTTTAAAAGACCAATCGATAGGAAGATTAGACTTCCTGACATGACAGAATGTATCATTGCTCATGTCTTCAGACTTCTATTATGCTCTTTTAATCTGTAATTAAGTGTACGAAAAGTTTCACCACAGAATTGAAGAGGACAAGAAGATCAGGAAATAATGGGAAAACATTACAAGCAGCAGAAGGATAAAACAATGTGAACCAAATGACTTGGAAGTATATTGGTTTATCGAAAGGCGAGTTTTATATCAAAAGGACGAAAAACATTAGTGATTTTTTTGTAGTAAAGATATGAAAGGAAGGCACAACATAGTGTTATTAATGTTGGAAGCAGGTTAAAGGAGGACAGAAAATTGTTGACTAGACCACACACTAGAAGGTGAAGGGACGACGACGTTTCGGTCCGTCCTGAACCAGGACGGTTCGAACGGTCCGTCCTTAACCAGGACGGACCGAAACGTCCTGGTTCGGTCCGTCCGTCCGTCCTGATATCGTTCTCAAGTCGATATCAATTCAAGGACAGAAAATTCTTTCAGTTTCAGAATATTAAGGCACAAATAAGCAATTTTTACCGGGATAAACGAACATCTACAAAGAGTGAAAACAGAAGTGCAAATCAGAAGAAGTAACCAGTTAATTATGGTGAATTATTAGGCATTAATTATGCAGAGAATTATGGTGAATGAGCTTAAGCAATTTGAATGTTTTCTCCAGTGGCATGAGCAAGGCCAAGCAGCAGCCAATCACTGCAGCTGTAATTACCTCACCTGGCCTCGTTAGGCTCCCCAGCAACCAATGAATGCTGGCTAATTGACTTTCTCGGTCTCCATTAAGACTCGGGAACCAATCAACATCTTTGGATGAGCTGTGTGTCTCTTACCCCTCCCGAAACTGAGCTGGCTCTCTGTCTGTCTGTCTGTCTGTCTGTCTGTCTGTCTGTCTGTCTGTCTCTCTCTCTCTCTCTCTCTCTCTCTCTCTCTCTCTCTCTCTCTCTCTCTCTCTCTCTCTCTCTCTCTCTCTCTCTCTCTCTCTCTCTTTCTCTCACACACGTTCATGGTAACAGTCACAGTTTTTAAACTGGCTTTGTAATTGGTTGATCGCTCAATTTGGAGCCGACAGGTGTTGAGGGCTCATCTGTCAGCTATCTCTGAGGTCTATCTTCTACCTATAGCGATCATTTATATATATATATATATATATATATATATATATATATATATATATATATATATATATATATATATATATATATATATATATATATACTGTGTGTCTGTGTATCCCGAGTATATATATATATATATATATATATATATATATATATATATATATATATATATATATATATATATATATATATATATATACGTATATATATATATATATATATATATATATATACGTACAAAATCAGAGCACAAATCACCAAGAAAATTGAAGAGGGAAATACCGCAAGTGCTATTAGAGTCCTCACCAGTGACGAGAAAATTGCTCCTCGAAACTCAGCCACAGCACGGGCCCTGCAAAGCAAGCACCCACCCAGAGCCCCTCAAGGCGACAACATCGTTCCGCCATCAGCCGACACCATTTCAGACCCATTAACAGTTGGTGAATCTGAGGTCTACAAAGCAGCCCTTTCTTTTCCACCTGGGTCAGCAGGCGGCTTTACAGGGTTAAAACCTCAACATATCAAGCAAATGTTAAATCCTGCGGTTGGTGATGCTGCACAAGATCTTCTTATGGAACTCACAAGGTTCGTCAACATGTGTCTGGCTGGTGAGATACCTGAGGTCATCAGGCCTCTCTTTTTTGGTGCCTCCCTCTGTGCTCTCAAAAAGAAGGACGAAGGAATCAGGCCAATCGCTGTTGGCAACACTCTCCGACGCCTGATTGCCAAGGCTGCTACGAGGGTTGTCAGCCAGCAAGCGGCTGAATTGCTGAAACCAATCCAGCTAGGATTTGGAATCCCCCAAGGCTGTGAAGCGGCTGCCCATGCAGCACGAGCATACATCACAAACATTTCTGATGAAAAGGCCCTGCTCAAACTGGACTTTAAGAATGCCTTCAACATGGTAAGAAGAGATGCAGTACTTTGTGCCGTACATCGCCATTTCCGGCCCCTCTACCCGTTCATACTATCGTGCTACAGTGGCGAGTCAAAACTGCTCTTTGGTGAACATGAAATCAGATCATGTGAAGGTGTTCAGCAAGGTGATCCTCTTGCTCCCCTTCTTTTCTGCTTAGTCTTAAAAGAAATCACCGAAAGCTTGTCCAGCGAGTTCAACATCTGGTTTTTGGATGATGGCACTATAGCTGGCACCGTAGACCACCTCTTGTCAGATATCAGGAAAATAAGGGAGCAAGAAGTAAGCCTGGGTCTCGTCCTGAACCCTTCCAAGTGTGAAGTAGTCTCCTCCAACCCAGACATCGTAGCTAGAATAAGGTCTGCCTTGCCTGGAGCCCATGTCATTAGGGCCGAGAACAGCACCCTCCTTGGAGCTCCCCTCGGGTCTAACGCCATTGATGAGATCCTCGACAAGAAAATCGCAGACCTTAGGAGGATGGAAGACAGAATAGGTGACATCGATGCCCACGATGCTTTTTATCTCCTCACCAAATGCCTATCCCTTCCGAGGCTAACCTACTTTCTGAGGTGCGCCCCATCTTACAACAACCCAAAGCTTGACGAGTATGACCTCCTACTGAAGACCATGCTGGAAAAAGTTGTTAACCTCTCTCTCAACGAATGCCAGTGGAAACAAGCCACTCTTCCTGTCAGGCTCGGTGGCTTGGGTGTCCGCACCGCCACCCAAATTGCAGTCCCAGCCTTCCTGTCTTCCTCCTCAGCATCAGATGACCTGGTTAAGGAAATTCTACCTGACACCCTGAGTGATGTAGCGGGGATACAGGACCCCCACTACACGGAATGTGACACGAAATGGGGTGCCATGACAGACCCAGCACTCAGACCAGCCATGCCGAAAGCCAAGAAACAATCCAGTTGGGACAGCCCCATTGTAGACAAAGAAGCCACAGCTTTGCTGGAGGCAGCAACAACCCCCAGTGATCGTGCACGCCTCACAGCTGTGCAGGCTCCCCATGCAGGGGACTTCCTTCTGGCAGTCCCTATGTCTGCGACAGGCACACGTCTTGATCCGCAGGAGCTCCGTATTGCAGTCGCTCTCCGCCTTGCTGCCCCTATCCACACTGTTCACAGGTGTATTTGCGGCGAGGCAGATGCTGACGAATATGGATTGCATGGCCTGCACTGTGGAAAATCGGGTGGTTGGCACACTAGACACGACGAAGTCAACGACATCATTAAAAGAAGCCTTGCCTCTGCTCAGTGTCCAGCGGAGAGAGAGCCCCGCAACCTACTGAACCGTGACTCTGTTAGCTTTGCCGGCCGACCAGACGGAATCACACTGCGTCCGTGGAAGGGTGGCAGGCAGTTAGCATGGGACTATACTTGCGTATCCACCCTGGCAACGACATACATCACCCTCTCTGCCGGCACGGCAGGAGCCGCAGCGACACACAGAGAAAAACAAAAGTCAGTCAAGTACAGGCAATTAGATCAAAGGTACAATTTCGTTCCAATAGGGTCTGAGACCCTAGGCCCATGGGGTGAGAGTGCAAGAAGGTTTCTTAAGGATCTTGGTTCCAAGCTCATTGACACCACAAGAGACCCTAGAGCAGCAAGTTTTCTCTTTCAGCGCCTCAGTGTCGCGATCCAGAGGGGAAATGCCCGCTGCATCCTCGGTTCCTGCCCGGCGTCGGAGGAGTTCGAGGAAATCTACAGCCTCTAGGAAGCGAACTTTTTCTTGTGTCCTCTTAATGTTCATTTTTTGTATGAAATCAGATATGTAACTGTATAACCTTGCATAATAAAGTGTACATCATAATAAAAAAAAAAGGGGGTGGTAGGAGAAGTGAACACTCTTTCGCATTCAGAGTTAAATGTCAAGTTTTTCCCTGAGTGCTCTGTGTTCCCTTCTCTGAGGCTGTGGGTCCCTATAATTACACCAGTGGTGGTACCCCCCTATATATATATATATATATATATATATATATATATATATATATATATATATATATATATACACACATATGCACACGTATATTCTCCACACACGTATGTACGTATGTATGTATGTATACATACGTTCATACATACATACATACATACATACATACATACATACATACATACATACATACATACATACATACATACATACATACGTATATACATACGTATATATATACATACATAAGTATGTGTGCACTCATCTAGTTGTGCTTGTGAGGATTGAGCTTCGGCTCTTTGGACCCGCCTCTCAACTGTCACTCTACTTGCGTACAGATTTCTAAGCCTATTGGGCTACTTCACATCATCGTGTGTGTGTGTGTGTGTGTGTGTGTGTGTGTGTGTGTGTGTGTGTGTGTGTGTGTGTGTGTGTGTGTGTGTGTGTGTGTGTGTGTGTGTGTGTGGGCTTGGAGATACGCAAAACAAGTTTCAAAATTACTCACATACATGACTGAGCTCAGTAATCTTCACCATTCCTTACCAAAAAAGAACTTTCTACCACAATCCCCCTCCCCCCCCCCCCCCCCCCACCACCATCTTATAACCACTCCCCCTCACACCCATCCCTCTTGGGAAGTGCTGATAGAGGCACTAACGAGGGAGAACTGCTCAATTATCTCCGTCGGACGTCCGAGGAGTAATTCAGGAGATTAATCCCCCCCTTTTTTGGGGGGTAGAGTGGGGTGGAACTATGAAATACAAGGCGGGATATTAGCAGTCCGTTGCTCAGAGTTGCTGATGTGTTCCGGCCATAATATTTTTGGGTTTTCAAGGGCCAGATTCACGAAGCAGTTACGCGAGTACTTACGAACATGCTCATCTTTTCTCAATCTTTGGCAGCTTTGTTTACAATTATTAAACAGCTAATGAGCTCCGAAGCACCAGGAGGCTGTTTATGACAATAAAAACAGTTGACTGGGAAGTATTCATGCTTGTAAAATGTTTAATGAATGTGACCAAACCCGTCAGAAATTGAGGAAAGATGTACATGTTCGTAAGAACTTGCGTAACTGCTTCGTGAATCTGGCCCCCTGGATATTCTTTCAGGATGAATTCCTTAGTACTGATTGATTGTTGGAATCCTGCAGTCTCGGGAGACTATGGAGTTGCGCGTCCCCGATCGTCCAAGTGATTGGGCACCATTCCTTCCCCACCCACCGTCCCATCCCTAATCATTATCCTGATGGCCTAATGGCTTGACGCTTTCCCCTGATAATTCCCCTCCCTCACCAACCCACATGGAGTTGTGCTCTGGTTGTCGAGACTGGAGTGTCCTCTCCAGGGCACAAATCCTGGGTAGGCTGATACGGAGGAGAAGCTGTTACCCATGCAGCAGGACGCCCTACTCCACGGTGCTGAAATTGTCCAATGGAAAGGCAAACGCCAATACGCTTGGTTCCCGCGCCGTCACAATTCCTTAGCACTACTCAGGTAAGTTAAGGTAATTATGAGGAGAAAGAGCTAAAAAAATATTACGACTGCATAGCATCAGGAAGGGCTTAGGATTTTGGATACGACGGGGGAAAGGAATAGTGATCAACTACTTGGAAGATCGGGGATTAACGCCGACCTGCAAGAAGCGGTTGGGGGGTAGCTCTAGTCTGGGGTTGCTATACCATTCGGACTCCTATGTAATAATAATTGGGATATTTTAATATCCAGCTGTGATGGGTGTTGAATACGAATGGATTAGGTATAAACTATAGTGTGTTGTTGTTGTTTAAGATTCGCTACTTGGAACAAAAAGTTCCAGGTAGCACGGACTATGGTGAGCCCGTAGTGATTAAGTCATCTAATGGGAGACGAATGTAGATATACTATGACTATTTATTTGGATTTGGATCTACTTTAATAAGGCCCAACTTGCAGGCTTTCCTGGGATCTCTTACGCCAATATTACGTGATTCCACATTTAGCTTCTATTATTTTCGGTGCCTTTACCCTCCTTCACTGACTTCTAGTACCTCATTGACAATCTTAATCCATTTAATTTATTTATCTCTGCTCGTCTTATGGGGTTACTTCATCATCTCACTAGGTTGTTATATATCTCATTATTTCGCTAAATATATATAAACCAGTGAAGAGCAGAGGTACCATAGGCACAATCAGAGAACACTGTATAAACATCAGAGGTCCGCGGTTGTTCAACGTCCTCCCAGCAAGCATAAGAAATATTGCCGGAACAACCGTGGACATTTTCAAGAGGAAACTAGATTTATTCCTCCAAGGAGTGCCGGACCAACCGGGCTGTGGTGGGTATGTGGGCCTGCGGGCCGCTCCAAGCAACAGCCTGGTGGACCAAACTCTCACAAGTCGAGCCTGGCCTCGGGCCGGGCTTGGGGAGTAGAAGAACTCCCAGAACCCCATCAACCAGGTATCACATCACGCCCCGCTCCTGTGTCAGCTAAGTTACGGGCTCACCATAGCCCGTGCTACTTGGAGCTTGTTCCGAGTAGCTGAATCTAAAACAACAACAACTTGTAACTTTATCGTTAAACCTGGGGTCTCCTAAGACCATGTCCTCCTTCCTTACTTGGCCCCAACTGAGTTTACTTGTATTAGGGTCGTAGTCCTGACGTCTGTAGAGACATTACTGAGCCTCACGTCCTCTCCCTCTGCATACAAAACACTCATGAAGTCCCAGCTACGTACACGGGAGACATCTCCCGTCACGCAGGGTGCAGTCGCGCCTCCACAGATCTCCAGTATCATCTCTTGATACTTGTAATGGCTCAAAAGGGCCCACCACTTACGGGCTATTCATGCCCGTGCCACCTTTTGGGTGGCTTAATCTTTATCAGTCAATTCAGCTACGTTTGTGTCGTTCTTCATGACTCGGGAATTTGATGTATCTCATTTTTGCTGTGTTTCTTAGGAGTTTTTACCGCCCTAAGTTCTGCATTTTAAGAATAAAGGAAACTGCAATTCTTACATTTGGTCAGAATAGAGAGTTTGTGGCGCACATGCGAAATGTTATTCTCGGGTGTAAGGGAAGAAACGCAATTTCTCGTTTTATGATTCAACAAGTTCTGTTTTTGTCGTGTTGCATCGAAACAGCACCAGTCTCTGGCTGTTCTTGGTGGAAGTATTATAGTCTCTTTGTTGAATGGACGATATTCATTCATGATAACGAAGTAGGAACTCCATTTTCTCTCGTAGTGAAGAAGGAACATCGTTACCAAGTGTTTGATGCCATGATGAATCATATCTCACGTGCCCTTTAAGTTTTTCAAGGTAAACTAAAATATTCACAATAAATTATTATGTCATATATGCACGTATTTAATAAGTCAATATTGACTATACGAAAGTTCGAGAACGGGTTGATGAATTATTCCCCAATTACCGAAAAAACCATCTGTTTACATCGCAAGACATTCTTCTTTCATTCTTCCTTCCTTCCTTCCTTCCTGTTATCAATACCCTATCCTTACTCCCTGCTCTAAATGTCTCCCGTTTCCTTGACGGCTACCAGGAGAGAAGTCCTTTGAAATTATCTCAATTACAGCCACTTAAGCATAGTTTACGAAAGACGAATTGTATTACCGATTCGCAATTTTGCTAAACTGAAAGAGAATATTTCTTGTCTGTGTGAATTAAAGTTGTTACGTGCGGTGGTCACAGGGAAAAGGATGCAAGAGGAGGAATTAATATCAAAATATGCGAGAAAGGGAGAAAGAGAAGGTGGAATAGAAGTGGGTCAAATGAAGAATGGATTACTAGAATATATATGAAAAAAATAGGAGTAGGAGAGAATGGAAACAAAACATTCACTTACATATGAATATAAGTAGAAAATCAGAAGAACGATGGCTTAGAGAAAGAGAAACATATAGACAGAAGATCAGAAATAGAAGAAGAATGGGGAACGAATGCATGAAAGAAATATAAATTGAAATTAGTAGAATGGATAACTTACAATAGGATAAAGAAAACATGTCAATAGGTAGATGCAATGGAAGAGGAAAGAAGGGAAGGGTTTCAAACGAGACAGCCAGGTGGAACAGTGAGAAGGTAGATTATGTGACAGGAGATGAGAAGCGGCAAACCTGGAGGGACACGGAGAGCCTAGTAGAGGAAGTGGAAAAAGATATGAAAGTCGACCAAAAGGAGAGGAAGAGGGAAAGTCGGGAGGGCGAGAGAATGAGGAGAAAACAAGAGAGAGAGAGAGAGAGAGAGAGAGAGAGAGAGAGAGAGAGAGAGAGAGAGAGAGAGAGAGAGAGAGAGAGAGAGAGAGAGAGAGAGAGAGAGAGAGAGAGAGAGAGAGATATTAGTGTGGGCGAGCATTGTGAAGGAGGAAAAACAGAGCGTGTTCCTGCCACACAAACACAGCGAGTTACGACTGGTCCACCCTGGAGAGGTCCTCTGATGGGCAGCCTCTCTCTCTCTCTCTCTCTCTCTCTCTCTCTCTCTCTCTCTCTCTCTCTCTCTCTCTCTCTCTCTCTCTCTCTCTCTCTCTCTAACAATTACTACTGAACCCACAAGTTCAGGAGAACTCCAGTTTGCAATCCTTACCATGTCGTGGTCTAGTGGCTACAAGCGTGTGTTTGGGAACACCCCACCGCACAAGTTCGAACCCTCATCACGGCTCCTACGGACTTTCTCATGTGATTTATGTGTAAATGTACCAATATAAATATAGTCCCATTTTAACACTTTACAATTTAAATTCATATTTGTTGACAAGGAATCTGAGATGAAAATGTAGTTGGGTAATTGATCATGTAATCAACAATTTAATTAATAATCCTTCCTACGAAATTTGGAGAATTATAAATATACGTCTATTACTAATTAATTAAAGTTGCTGAGTGGAAAGTATGCATTTATTTGAGACCAAACTAGATAGACGTATGTCCCAAAACTATATATAGTTTTGAGATTTTTATATAATTTTCTTGAAAGATTCACAGGAAGCAGTTTGTTTCATGCTTACTCAGAGTTCCAAACACGACTAGTTAGTACACGCAGAAATCACAATAGCGTGATGCATCAGACGAACAAATCTACAAGGGCCGTGACGAGGATTCGAACCCTCGTCACGACCCTTGTGAATTTGTACACAACTAGTTAGTCTTATATGACTTCCGTATGACAATGATCACACGCAAGCTTCTGCAAATTACACAACGTATTAATTTTGTTTAATGAATATAAATTATTTCAACGAATTATTAAATAATATTGCAAGCTATGGTAACTATATATAACATATAGTTAAACACTAAACGAAATTATAAAAAGTTCAGAGGTATGCCACCAGGTTAGTCCCCTGGACTGAGGGGAATGAGCTACGAGGAAAGATTACAGAAACTAAACACTGGAAGACAAGAGTTGGGGCAGACATGACCACCACCTATAAATTCCTCAGAGAAATTGAGAGGGGTAGATAAAGATAAGTTACTTAGCACGGGTGGTACGCGAACAAAAGGACACAGGTGGAAACTGAGTACCCAAATGAGTCACTGGGACGTTAGAAAAAACATTTTTCCTATCAGAGTAGTTAACAAATGGAAGACATTCCACTTGTTAACAACTTCATTTGCATGCCCCAACACCTCGTATAAGCATTTATTAAAACTGATTCTTGTTAAAGCTATTAAAGCATTACACACAGAAATCATACTAACGTAATGCATCAAATGAACAAATCAACAAGGGTCGTGACGACGCAGGTTCGAATCCTCGTCATGGCCCTTGTGGATTTGTTCTGTTAAAGCGTTTTCTCAATGCTCTCAAGATGGCTGTGACGTGTTGCAAGACCGGTTGCAAGCATCACGCTTCACGCAAGGGGCTTTAGAGACGCATTAGGCAGTGATAAGGTGAAGACAGACTCCATACACAGTTTCATATTAAGATATGATAGACCCCAATAGCCTCCGGAATCCGTACACTAGATGATTGACAGTTGAGAGGCGATATCAAAGAGCTGGATTATACCCCCTCCCCCAATCTCCCTCCGGAAGCACAACTAAGTGAATACACACACACACACACACACACACACACACACACACACACACACACACACACACACACACACACACACACACACACACACACACACACACACACACACAAACACACACAAACACACACACACCATACACTCCCCAGGAGTAGAAAACACGACGCCGTATTCCCTGGAAGAGCTTGACTCAAGCCGGCTGTCTCTCTCTCTCTCCAGTGTTTGTCTTTCGTTAGAGTAAATTAATCCAATATTTCCTCGGCCTGTTGACATTAGCTGCTTCTCCCTCGCTTCTTCCCAGGGCTTTGGCTGCCTTCTGATGTCTCCACAACAAAAGTTGGACACCAGTTAGACTCGCTCGGTTATTGTTGGTCATTGCTCGGCCCTCCCATCCCACCATTCCCCCCTTCCCCTCCCCTCCCTCTATTCCTCTCCCCTCCCCTCCTCTCCCTTCTCTTCCATCCCAGCCCTCTTTCCTCACCCCTTCCCTGTTCTCCAAGCTCTCTTAATCGTCTTTTTATCCCCCATTCTACGTGACTCTCTCTCTCTTTCTCTCTCTCTCTCTCTCTCTCTCTCTCTCTCTCTCTCTCTCTCTCTCTCTCTCTCTCTCTCTCTCTCTCTCTCTCTCTCTCTCTCTCTCTCTCTCTCTTTCTCTCTCTCTATTCCTACATATTCATGCGTTCGTTTTGTCATCAACTTCATCACTACTCTTCATCACTACTCGGATAGGAGCTGCCTCGTATGGGCCAATAGGCCTTCTGCAGTTGCCTTTGTTCTTATGTTCTTAAGTTCTGTTTTAAGAACCTTTAGTTTCCCCTCTAATTGCTTTATCTCTAAATAAGTTCTCATCACTGATAATAATATAGGTTGCAGAAGCCATGTATTGGCCACCTTGCATGATGCATTAAGAGTAACTGGACAGAAAGATATATTCGAAAGTTTGAACACAACTAACTTTGTGTCTGAACAAAATGGAAGACAGGCACTTCGAGGCCTTAAACTCCAGGTTAATATTTATTACTTCATATCATTAATTCAGGTAATGTAAAAATGCTAAAAGTAGCAGCAACAGAAGGGAAAGCACCAAGCCATTACGGCTATATAGCAATTGCAAGGGGTCAGGAGAAGGAGAAAAATAAATGGTGCCCTGCAATTTGGACGGACGGGGATTGAACGCTGACCTGCATAATGTGTGACCGTCGCTCAATCCTCTACTCAAAGTAAAAGCAAGTTAGAAGTTAGTTAGAAGCATGTAAAACGTCTGGTAAAAATTGTCTCTGAAACACATCATCACCAAGCTGGATTTATATATATATATATATATATATATATATATATATATATATATATATATATATATATATATATATATATACATATATATATATATATATATATATATATATATATAAATATATAAATATATATATATATATATATATATATATATATATATATATATATATATATATATATATATATATATATATATATATATATATATATATATATAGACATATGTCGTACCTAGTTGCCAGAACGCACGTCTCAGCCTACTATGCAACGCCCGATTTGCCTAATAAGCCAAGTTTTCATGAATTAATGTTTTTTCGATTACCTAACCTACCTAACCTAACCTAACCTAACTTTTTCTGCTACCTAACCTAACCTAACCTAAAAAGATAGGTTAGGTTAGGTTAGGTAGGGTTGGTTAGGTTCGGTCATATATCTACATTAATTTTAACTCCAATAAAAAAAAATTGACCTCATACATGACGAAATGGGTAGCTTTATCATTTCATAAGAAAAAAATTGGAGAAAATATATTATTTCAGGAAAACTTGGCTTATTAGGCAAATCGGGCCTTGCATAGTAGGCTGAGAAGTGCGTTCTGGCTACTAGGTACGACATATATATATATATATATATATATATATATATATATATATATATATATATATATATATATATATATATATATATATATGTCGTACCTAGTAGCCAGAACGCACTTCTCAGCCTACTATGCAACGCCCGATTTGCCTAATAAGCCAAGTTTTCATGAATTAGTTGTTTTTCGACTACCTAACCTACCTAACCTAACCTAACCTAACTTTTTCGGCTACCTAACCTAACCTAACCTATAAAGATAGGTTAGGTTAGGTTAGGTAGGGTTGGTTAGGTTCCGTCATATATCTACGTTAATTTAACTCTAATAAAAAAAAGTTGACCTCATACATAATGAAATGGGTAGCTTTATCATTTCATAAGAAAAAAATTAGAAAAAATATATTAATTCAGGAAAACTTGGCTTATTAGGCAAATCGGGCCTTGCATAGTAGGCCAAAAAGTGAGTTCTGGCTACTAGGTACGACATATATATATATATATATATATATATTGGTAGCAGTCTTTCCTGAAGATATATATTATTAAATATGACCGAAAAAGTAAGATTAATAATTCTAACACGAATTTTCTCTATCTTTCGTACATTTCTTTTCACTGTTGGTGGTAATTCAAAAATCAATTCTCCAAAATTCATTTTTATTTTTATTAAATTTATTAAATTCATTAAATAAAAATGAATTTTGGAGAATTGATTTTTGAATTACCACCAACAGTGAAAAGAAATGTACGAAAGATAGAGAAAATTCGTGTTAGAATTATTAATCTTACTTTTTCGGTCATATTTAATAATATATATATATATATATATATATATATATATATATATATATATATAGGGGGGTACCACCACTGGTGCAATTATAGGGACCCACAGCCTCAGAGAAGGGAACACAGAGCACTCAGGGAAAAACTTGACATTTAACTCTGAATACGAAAGAGTGTTCACTTCTCCTACCACCCCCTTTTTTTTATTTATTATGATGTACACTTTATTATGCAAGGTTATACAGTTACATATCTGATTTTATACAAAAAATAAACATTAAGAGGACACAAGAAAAAGTTCGCTTCCTAGAGGCTGTAGATTTCCTCGAACTCCTCCGACGCCGGGCAGGAACCGAGGATGCAGCGGGCATTTCCCCTCTGGATCGCGACACTGAGGCGCTGAAAGAGAAAACTTGCTGCTCTAGGGTCTCTTGTGGTGTCAATGAGCTTGGAACCAAGATCCTTAAGAAACCTTCTTGCACTCTCACCCCATGGGCCTAGGGTCTCAGACCCTATTGGAACGAAATTGTACCTTTGATCTAATTGCCTGTACTTGACTGACTTTTGTTTTTCTCTGTGTGTCGCTGCGGCTCCCGCCGTGCCGGCAGAGAGGGTGATGTATGTCGTTGCCAGGGTGGATACGCAAGTATAGTCCCATGCTAACTGCCTGCCACCCTTCCACGGACGCAGTGTGATTCCGTCTGGTCGGCCGGCAAAGCTAACAGAGTCACGGTTCAGTAGGTTGCGGGGCTCTCTCTCCGCTGGACACTGAGCAGAGGCAAGGCTTCTTTTAATGATGTCGTTGACTTCGTCGTGTCTAGTGTGCCAACCACCCGATTTTCCACAGTGCAGGCCATGCAATCCATATTCGTCAGCATCTGCCTCGCCGCAAATACACCTGTGAACAGTGTGGATAGGGGCAGCAAGGCGGAGAGCGACTGCAATACGGAGCTCCTGCGGATCAAGACGTGTGCCTGTCGCAGACATAGGGACTGCCAGAAGGAAGTCCCCTGCATGGGGAGCCTGCACAGCTGTGAGGCGTGCACGATCACTGGGGGTTGTCGCTGCCTCCAGCAAAGCTGTGGCTTCTTTGTCTACAATGGGGCTGTCCCAACTGGATTGTTTCTTGGCTTTCGGCATGGCTGGTCTGAGTGCTGGGTCTGTCATGGCACCCCATTTCGTGTCGCATTCCGTGTAGTGGGGGTCCTGTATCCCCGCTACATCACTCAGGGTGTCAGGTAGAATTTCCTTAACCAGGTCATCTGATGCTGAGGAGGAAGACAGGAAGGCTGGGACAGCAATTTGGGTGGCGGTGCGGACACCCAAGCCACCGAGCCTGACAGGAAGAGTGGCTTGTTTCCACTGGCATTCGTTGAGGGAGAGGTTAACAACTTTTTCCAGCATGGTCTTCAGTAGGAGGTCATACTCGTCAAGCTTTGGGTTGTTGTAAGATGGGGCGCACCTCAGAAAGTAGGTTAGCCTCGGAAGGGATAGGCATTTGGTGAGGAGATAAAAAGCATCGTGGGCATCGATGTCACCTATTCTGTCTTCCATCCTCCTAAGGTCTGCGATTTTCTTGTCGAGGATCTCCTCAATGGCGTTAGACCCGAGGGGAGCTCCAAGGAGGGTGCTGTTCTCGGCCCTAATGACATGGGCTCCAGGCAAGGCAGACCTTATTCTAGCTACGATGTCTGGGTTGGAGGAGACTACTTCACACTTGGAAGGGTTCAGGACGAGACCCAGGCTTACTTCTTGCTCCCTTATTTTCCTGATATCTGCCAAGAGGTGGTCTACGGTGCCAGCTAGAGTGCCATCATCCAAAAACCAGATGTTGAACTCGCTGGACAAGCTTTCGGTGATTTCTTTTAAGACTAAGCAGAAAAGAAGGGGAGCAAGAGGATCACCTTGCTGAACACCTTCACATGATCTGATTTCATGTTCACCAAAGAGCAGTTTTGACTCGCCACTGTAGCACGATAGTATGAACGGGTAGAGGGGCCGGAAATGGCGATGTACGGCACAAAGTACTGCATCTCTTCTTACCATGTTGAAGGCATTCTTGAAGTCCAGTTTGAGCAGGGCCTTTTCATCAGAAATGTTGGTGATGTATGCTCGTGCTGCATGGGCAGCCGCTTCACAGCCTTGGGGGATTCCAAATCCTAGCTGGATTGGTTTCAGCAATTCAGCCGCTTGCTGGCTGACAACCCTCGTAGCAGCCTTGGCAATCAGGCGTCGGAGAGTGTTGCCAACAGCGATTGGCCTGATTCCTTCGTCCTTCTTTTTGAGAGCACAGAGGGAGGCACCAAAAAAGAGAGGCCTGATGACCTCAGGTATCTCACCAGCCAGACACATGTTGACGAACCTTGTGAGTTCCATAAGAAGATCTTGTGCAGCATCACCAACCGCAGGATTTAACATTTGCTTGATATGTTGAGGTTTTAACCCTGTAAAGCCGCCTGCTGACCCAGGTGGAAAAGAAAGGGCTGCTTTGTAGACCTCAGATTCACCAACGGTTAATGGGTCTGAAATGGTGTCGGCTGATGGCGGAACGATGTTGTCGCCTTGAGGGGCTCTGGGTGGGTGCTTGCTTTGCAGGGCCCGTGCTGTGGCTGAGTTTCGAGGAGCAATTTTCTCGTCACTGGTGAGGACTCTAATAGCACTTGCGGTATTTCCCTCTTCAATTTTCTTGGTGATTTGTGCTCTGATTTTGTACGTTTCCGGTATGTTGTCGTTACCATTTCTGCGGTGGGTGTGTTTTGCTCGGAGAGGCAGGCGAACTAGGTTGTCCCCCCTTGGGTATTCATTTATCGCCCTCAGGACCGAGGAAGCAAGTGATTTGTCCCTCCTTGGAGGGACGTTGAGGCATACATTGCCAAACAGAAGGACATTATGCCACGCTTGAATGTTTTCCGGTGCATCATTGACCCTTTTCAGAAGATTACAAAGTTTGGCTGCTGCATTTGGGCGGGCTGCTTTTGGGATGTGTGGTAATGTTCTAGCAGACGTCGCTATGATCGCTTGGGTGAGGTTCTCAGATGAGATTAGGTTAATGGGAGTCTCTTCCCTAACTGTTAATGGCAGCTGGCCATTGCTTCCCTTCGGAAGCTGGTGGGAACCACTGCATCTTTCGTCGTTGAAGGTGTGAAAGCGGATAACACCACCGGTGGAGTTTATGGCGGTGTTTTTGTTGCATACTCGGCAAAAACCTCTTTTAGGAGCAGTTGTTGGCACCTCAAGGCTTGTGGAGTCCTGCCCGACCGCTGGGACCCCTTCCATTTCAACTCGGTTGGCAGAGTTAAACTGTGCATTATTCTATAGAGGGGAGCAAACACACTGGGTCATGGCCAAGCAACTGGGTGTGGAGCCAGCAACTGGGTGTGGAGGCATCAACTGGGTGTGGAGCCAGCAACTGGGTGTGGAGGCATCAACTGGGTGTGGAGCCAGCAACTGGGTGTGGAGCCAGCAACTGGGTGTGGAGGCATCAACTGGGTGTGGAGGCATCAGCTGGGTGTGGAGGCATCAACTGGGTGTGGAGGCATCAGCTGGGTGTGGCGGCATCAGCTGGGTGTGGAGGCCGCGGCCGGGTGTGGAGGCCGCGGCTGGGTGTGGAGGCCGGTGGGGCGAGGGTCAGCTCAGGTAGTGAGGTGCGGGGGGGGGATGGGGTCGGTTTGGGGAGGGGAGGCGTGTTATCGAGTGGGCTATACACATGACACACAATATACATTCATATATATGTACACCAGGGTATGTATGACACTGAGAATATGGGGTTGGCACTTTGTTATATGTATGACACTATAAACTGGGGTTGACACTTTGTGGTGTGTATGGCACTGAGTATCGGAGTTGGCACTTTGAGATGTATATTTCACTATGGCACTATATATACATGGTATTCACTTTGTATGTCGGGGCCGCAAAGTATACACCAAACAGACAACAAACGCGGTACAGTATATATAAGTAAAGTATACACCAAACAAACAACAAACGCGGTACAGTATATATATATATATATATATATATATATATATGTATATATATATATATATATATATATATATATATATATATATATATATATATATATATATATATATACATATATATATATATATATATATATATATATATATATATGTCCCCAAGCCAATATGCTACCGAAAACGCCTCAACCCTGAAGGACTCGAACCCAGACCCCAGACAGCCCAGGGCTCCATGCACCTTAGTGTATCCAATACTTAACCCGCTAGACCACACTGACTGTTCAAAAGAATTGGAAATCGTCAGACCCTTAACCTAACCCCCAATAGCACTCGTTGGTAAATTTTGGGGACATATGTTTCATCAACTCACCTCTCGTGTTGGGGCCACGTGAGTAACACAAATGCGAACAAGGTTGAATGGTCTCCATATATATAATTGATTCTATACATGTATACTCAGTTGCATTATAAAGAGTGTTAGCTCTGTTTCGTAAAGTATTTATTATATTTGAATTATTTGTTTGAAAAATCTAATTTGAGCTGTCATGTTTAATTCATAGGACCATTTGTCGCTATGGCCATTGGTAAAATTTTGCCTTGTTTTTATATACATTTGACAGGATTCACTTCAATTTTTGGGCCAAAAATATACGTGAAAGTACCAGCTCAAGCATATTTGCATGTTTTGTTATATTTATTTATTCTACGTTCCTCACCAATTCAGAGTCACGGGCGGATTGTACCATTGATGGCTTACGAACGGTACAGTGGCCCTCTGATGGTTCAGCAGGCGGTACAGTGGCCCTCTGATGGTTCAGAACGCGATACAGTGGCCCTCTGATGGTTCAGAACGCGATACAGTGGCCCTCTGATGGTTCATAACGCGGTACAGTGGCCCTCTGATGGTTCAGAACGCGGTACAGTGGCCCTCTGATGGTTCAGAACGCGGTTCAGTGGCCCTCTGATGGTTCAAAACGCGGTACAGTGGCCCTCTGATGGGTCAGAACGCGGTACAGTGGCCCTCTGATGGGTCAGAACGCGGTACAGTGGCTCTCTGATGGGTCAGAACGCGGTACAGTGGCCATCTGATGGTTCAGAACGCGGTACAGTGGCCTTCCGATTGCTCAGCAGGCGGTACAGTTGGGAAATAAGGGACCAAGAACGTTATACATGCCCATATAATGTTTATAGAACGGTACGCTGGCCATCTGATGAGGCATTAACGGTACAGTTGACTCAGCGAGAGTTCAGACTATCAAGTTTCCCGTTAAAGCTAACAAGGGGACAATCAAAGTTACTTTAGATTAACTTAGGTTAGGTTAAGTTAAGCATATTACCATCTGCTAGTGGCAAGGGGCATTTTTCTCTAGGTTCAGCCGTGTTACTGTTTGGTTTGTCTATGAATATCGTCCATAATGTCACTGGTTATAACACAGTGGAGCCGTGATGTCCCTGGCTATATTGATGCAGTTTGGTCGTAATGGTCTTAGAGAAGGTTGATGCAGTTGGGCTGACTTAGCTGTTGGCCATATTGGTGTAGTTCGACCTTAATTTCGTGATCTGTGAAGCCGTGGTTTGACCTTGATTTAGCTGTCTATATTTATGCAGCTGAACAATGATATCTTTGACCTTGTTGGAACACCTGACCATTCTTACACAACTGACCATTTGAGCCCCATTACCTCGAACGATGACGCACTTGCGTAGTTGGTTTCAATTGACTGGTGTTGACGGTGATGTCGCCTTTAACAGAATATTATATCCGTTGGTGGCTCGTTTCAGTTCTGTTATAACGTCACCGTTTGTCTGCGTAATCTTCTCTGAAGCTTGCCAAGCGCCACTCTGATCGAGTTAACGCCCCTCCTCCTCGTCGAGGTTGTCAGGCTCACCAACCCCCTTGATATCGTCCAGAGAGGCTGTAATATCGTAAGTAGTGCTACTGCAGGTCTCAGATATCATCCTCTGATTGCTCGTTAATCCTATATGGAGACTGAAATATCTCTTGGGATAATATTAAAGGGTCTGCGTCCTGTCTGTGTTACCATGTGGTATCAGGGAGAGAGAGAGAGAGGGAGAGAGAGAGAGAGATAGAGAGAGAGAGAGAGAGAGAGAGAGAGAGAGAGAGAGAGAGAGAGAGAGAGAGAGAGAGAGAGAGAGAGAGAGAGAGAGAGAGAGAGAGAGAGAGAGAGATATTGACTGGTAGTCCTGTGGGCGGCGGGGAGGAGGGGGTGCTCAGGCCAACCCTGCAACACACGCGCTTGGGATCAATACGGATTTGTCAAGCTCATCTTGGCCGGGATTAATGAGCAAGTGTGTCTTGCATGACCTGAGGACCTTGCATGACCCGGGGTCACCTGCATGACCCCGAGACGCATGCCTAACAACCATTATCCGGTCTAACAACTGAGAGCGCATGTGTACCTTGCAGGAAAGACGCATAATTAACATATAGGGAAAGTGCCTATGCTATATAGGGGAAATTTCGGGGGAAAAGAGTTAGCATGGCTCTCAATCCTTAATAAAGTTGCTTCAGCTAAGATAATAAGTAAATTTAAACCTATTTTAAAGGTGATTTCATTACTTTTTCGTTGTACGTTCTCCACTTTGGCAATCGGGAAATTTGAAAAGGCGACACACTTATTAGGAAAGGCTGTATCTGCCTGGCTCTCTCTCTCTCTCTCTCTCTCTCTCTCTCTCTCTCTCTCTCTCTCTCTCTCTCTCTCTCTCTCTCTCTCTCTCTCTCTCTCTCTCTCTGCAAGCAATATAACAGTGACGAGGTGTAGAAACTCCACTATGACCTCCGGTGATCTGCCAATCTCTTGACAGACTTAATGATCAAACAGCCTGGGTGATATAACAGCCATTCATCATTTCTACCTCTAAGATGTCGGTCGTCTGAACGATGCAACGGCTTCCATGTCAACAGGAAAATCACGACATGTTGAATAGACACTGAAAGCATCCCCCGTCTGGTAAGCCTCTTAGACAAAAACCAGTTTGACAGATAGATGGCGAATTCCAGGCCTGCAATGTCCTCTACTCCTCGCTCAACAATCTGTTAAAGCAGATATTACGTTTTCTCAATGCCCTCGGGATGGTTGTGACTAGTTGCAAGACCGGTTGCAAGTCCAGTTGCTAGCCTCACGCCTCGCGTGAGCAAGGGGGATTTCAGAGACGTCGTAACAGAAGGGGACAGAAGAGAAGATATTAGAGGTCGGTAACTGACCGTCACACAATACTGCAAGGCTGACAGACGTTATCAAAGACATTCAGCACACAATTGCAGGCAACGGGAGGATCGTAGCAAGATAAAGCAATGTTTTCAGGCGATGAGTCTCAATAACGTGACTGACGTATGTTGACCAGACCACACACTAGAAGGTGAAGGGACGTCCAATAAATCAATAAAGCAATGTTTCTCTAGCTACCACAATAAATTAAGATGATAATGCAATAGAGAATGGCAACATGAAAAACAAAGCCAATAAAGCAGAGTAAAACAATGCAACAGAGGGCAAAACAACAGAGATGCAAAATACTTGAAACACGGTCAAGACAACAGAGAAGACAACAGAGAAGGAAATAACATAGACACACAACCACGACGGCGCCAGAGAGAGAGAGAGAGAGAGAGAGAGAGAGAGAGAGAGAGAGAGAGAGAGAGAGAGAGAGAGAGAGAGAGAGAGAGAGAGAGAGAGAGAGAGAGAGAGAGGGAGAGAGAGAGAGTGAGTTTAGTAACCGCCCCCAACTCGAAATGTGACATATGATCTTATCGTCCTCTAAGCCCTAAATTGGTTGGAAGTTTAATAAAAATAATTGAAACGATAATAATAATAACAATAATAATAATAATAATAATAATAACAATAATAATAATAATAATAATAATAATAATAATAATAATAATAATAATAATAATAATAATAATAATAATAACTTTTTAGATTAATTTAAAGGCATGAATTTTTTTTTTAACAATACTCCATATTTAATATATTTTAAATTTCAGTGGACACAATAATTGTTAGAAATTTTAATTTTCTTTTATTAAACGACCGAATTTTTGCTGAATATTTAATAGTAATATAAAAGTTTCCCATTTCTTTATTTGTTTGTTTAAAACCTTAAAACTATGGGACACTCAGAGAACAATCAATTCATATTTTGCTCAATACACAAGAACACAAATACTTCACAATAAACAAGTAGACAAATACTACGCAACACACTCAAAAAAACGAACACTCATTAACACAAATGTCGCACAATATACAAGAGTGATAATAGTGAAAGCAAATAATTATTTTTATTTGAGAACTGTCGATATTAAAAATATTAAATCCAAATGGAGAGATCAGCATTTCCGTTGATATTGTAACATTGGGGAGAAAAACAAAACATTAATAACTGGTTTCATTACGTAGATAAAAATTATTCTAGTTACTGAGTTTTATGCGATTTTCTCAGCTGTGTTTATTACTCTAGAAAACATGACGCGAGAAACGTACTGATAAAAGATATTTTTTGATTTGTGTTCACAGTTCTGTTTCAGTTACTAGAAATATGTAATTTAGATAGAGGTATAGGTTAGGTTAGCTAATGATGTAATTGTAAACACAGGCACCTAGAGAGGCCTCTCTAGGGGGCCCCGCGGCTTAGTGGATAGCGTTCTAGGGTCGTAGTCCTAAGAGTTTGGATTCGATCCCCGGCAGAGGCAGAAAATATGTGCAAAGTTTCTTTCAACCTGTGACCCGTGCTCACCAAGCAGTAAATAGGTGCCTGGGAGTTAGACAGCTGCTACGAGCGTCTTCCTGGTGATGTGTGAGTGTCTTAGAAATGTAGTAGACATAATAGAGGAAAAATAATTTTTTTTAGAAAAACAGGGTCCAATAGCTAATAGCTCGATTCTGCATTTACAAATAGTAAATACACACACACACACACACACACGCACACACACACACACACACACACACACACACACACACACACACACACACACACACACACACACACACACACACACAAACACACACAGACACACACACACACAAACACACACACACACACACACACACACACACACACACACACACACACACACACACACACACACACACACACACACACACACACACTCACACTGAGACACAGTGTTCCAACATCCGCATTTCAAGGGTAAATATGAACAGAGTAGCGTTGAGTGCGTGAGAGAGAGAGAGAGATGATCTTAATGGGGTCTTTAGTGATGGTGACAGACACTCTCTCACATCTCCAGACACCACGGAGCCTGCAGGCTTCCTTAGGGCTTCACAGGGATTACCCAAAGTGGCCTCAACTTTGTTGGTAAATTCTCTCTCTCAGCAATTGCAAAAAGAGCTCGCTAGATGGAATGTTAGTTCCGTCGTACTTTCTGAAGATAATGGTGTTTTATATTTTTTTGTTGCTTGTATACTTACCTAGTTATATTACTTTAGTTGTGCTTGCGGGGATTGAGCTTCGGCTCTTTGGCCCCCGCCTCTTAACTGCCAATCAACCGGTGAGCATTGAGTGCAGTGTGTGTGTGTGTGTATGTGTGTGTGTGTGTGTGTGTGTGTGTGTGTGTGTGTGTGTGTGTGTGTGTGTGTGTGTGTGTGTGTGTGTGTGTGTGTGTGTGTGTATTCACCTAGTTGTCCTTGTGGGGTTGAGCCTTGCTTTTTCGGCCCGCCTCTCAACTGTTACTAACTACAAACTAGCTAATTTTTTTTCTCCGCACACACATACACACCCAGGAAGCAGCCCGTAACAGCTGGCTAACTCCCAGTTACCTATTTACTGCTAGGTAACAGAGGCATCAGGGTGAAAGAAAATTTGCCTATTTGTTTCTGCCTGGTCCGAGAATTGAATCCAACTGCTGAGGAATTGATGATTTTGGCAAGGTATCTACACAGTCCTTTCGCTGCTTCCTTTAGTAGCCACAGTGATATCTTGTCATACACTAAGGATTTCATCACATCAAGTTTCTCTAGCAGTTTCCCTACTTCTTCTGGAGTCAGTCACTTCAGTGAAAATTTCCTGCATTGGTGTTGGACAAGTTTGTTCTCTTGAGTCTATGGCAAATCCAATTTTACTTTAAAAAATTCCCAAAAAGCATCTATTTCTTCGCATATTTTCTTGGTCTGTATCCTCATATTCTCACCTGGTCGTCCGCAAAATTCTTGGTTTTGATGAGTCTGCAGTATAGTTTATTCTGTTCATGACTTTGATTTCTATATCATTCTCATACTGCTTCACTGCTAATATATATATATGTACACGTTCCTCATTTATTTATAACCCTTATGGAGATCTGTGTTCTTTGTTCTGTGTTTTAAGGATATATTTCATGCTCTTTTTGCCACTCTCTTTGTATCCAAGAGATACCTGTAATTACAGGTAAGTAAGAGATACCTTGCTTACCTGTAATCATCAAGGGAGGCATGAATCTTCGTTCAGCATCTTCAAGAATGCTCATTACGTTATTCCTCATGTCTTGTGCTGACTTTCCTCTGAGTTTTCTTTTTATTTTATCCCCATCCTGTGCTCTCCAAGAATTCCTAATTCTGTGACGATCTGGAATTCCAAATTATTTTATGCTGGCTTTCTACACTCCCTTTTTTCTGACTCCTGTATTCTTCGTGAACACTAAATATTTGAAGACTCAAATTCAGTAGACATTTCATGAAATAATACTCTCGATGTCTGTGACATTTTATAAGAAGTATATAACTATATGTACTGTCAATGAGTGTCTAAATTAGTTTATATTTGTCAGTTATATAGAAATCGAGAGTCTGCCCACACACACTCTGTTCCAAAAAGCAAGTTACTGTCATGTCATAATTTAGAGTTGTTATTTTAGTTTTAGATTCAGCTACTGGGAACAAAAAGTTCCAAGCAGCACGGGGCTATAGTGAGTCTGTTTTACTTGCCTGGAACAGGATATGTACCTAGTTTGGAGATGCCTACATCTGCTTTGAAAGAGAGGATGTAATTGGTGGGCAAGTTCAGAAAGACGATGATTACTTGGTTCGTTTAGGCTGTGACACAATGTAAACTGACTGCGCGGTGATAGCTTGTAAAATCATTAGATTTTATGGGATTAGGAAAATATGCTTGTGAATTACGGCTGGTGAAAACAAGATGCGAATCCTGAAACTCAGCTGAGCCTTAATTTCAGTTTTATCTACTGCATACCTATTAATTACCTTACTGTATTAGATATAGAATCTAGTAGTAGGATAACCTACACATATTTATGTGTTTTTAAATCCTAAATCACTAAATTCCGTGATTTAAAACTATTTCTCTCTTTCTCTGCTTTTGTTCCTATTCCCCATTTACTTTATTTACCACGTCATTGAAATAGGTTGTATATGTCTAATGAGAATAAAAAAAAATGTACTATCTATTGAGATATATTGTTTATTTTGTTAAATAACTATATAAATGTTAAGTATCGTTTCTGCCTCCCAAGCGACTTTGTGCTGAGTCTGACAAACTTTGGACTAAGTTCAATGGCTGGTGTGTTGCAACCCAAAAAAAGTTTTAATTATGCCTTTAGAGAGCGTGATGAAGTGAGGCAAAAACCTCAAGTATTTTCTTTATCGTTATTGAAAACGTAAGTTATTATGGTGAATATTTAGTGATACGGCAATAATTTGATAAGTTTTTTTTTAACCTTTAATGTCATGTATTACTAAATAACCATTTTTTTTAATTTGCAGGCTTGTTGGCTGAGTTTTATATACTATGTAAATAATAATATATAATATTCACATTCTGTGGTTATTCAGGGCAGTGGTGTGGATGTCCCCCCCCCCCCCCCCCCCACAGGAAGGGTGTTGTTGTTGTTTCAGATTTGCTACTTAGAACAAAAAGTTCCAAGTAGCACGGGCTATGGTGAGCCCGTTGCCCGTTCTATCTCCATCTCCAGGAAGTGATGGGGAGAGGCCGCCTCGGTACCAATAAGCCAATTGGTTCTTCGTCAAAAGGACAGAGTGAGAGACATTCAAATGCCTCCTCCTTTTCCAGCCTTCTAACATTTTTTTGTTTGTGTTTTTACTTAATCGGATTTTCGCTTTATCACTTCTTTTTCCTTCTACAATTCCCTCTCTGCTTTTTTTCTCACGCCTCAATCTTCTCCTTTTCAACAATCTCCCATTTTTTCTCCGTTTTTTCTTTTCTGTTTCATCTGAACCCATTAACTCGTGAACCTTGTTTCGTCCTATTCTCTCTTCCTTACTTCCTTTACCAACTCTTCTTTTCTATCCAATTACTTTGTTTATCCCTATTCACTTTCTCTTCTACGTCCCTATCCCACCCTCCCTTCCTTCCTTCCTTTCTCTCCTTTTCTATCTTTTCACATTACCTTGCCTCCTCCCATTCTTTCACCCATACGTCCTCCCTTTCTCTCTCTCTCTCTCTCTCTCTCTCTCTCTCTCTCTCTCTCTCTCTCTCTCTCTCTCTCTCTCTCTCTCTCTCTCTCTCTCTCTCTCTCTCTTCCACGAAACGCTCAAACGTGTATTTACTTTGTCTTTGCTATTATCCTCTTTAAATTGACCCTCTTCTATTTCCTCTCTCTCTCTCTCTTCAGTCCTCCCTCTATTTTTCATTTTCTTGTTTTTCCATTCCTCTCTCTTTCTTTCTCTCTAGCCCTCAATTCTCCCTTCTTTCACTCTCTCTTAACAAAATATTCGGCTGTTTGAAAAACTAGTATAAAAAAATGGTTAAAACAAACCTATTCAAATTGTGAACCACGTGTTAACCATTTTTACATTTAAAGCTAAAAATTCAGAACATATGAAAATGAAATACAATTAACTGCAGCGCAAAGAGTGGGGGAAAAAGAAAAAGATAAACGTAAAAGATGAAAATAAATACAATCTAGATATAGTAATTATATACTTTCTTGGGGAAGCTGCTGGTGGTGGAAATCCGACACGTCTTGTAAATAAACTTCAAGACACAGAAGTACTAGAAATAATGGTGATATAAAATAAATAGGGGAAGAGAGAGAGAGAGAGAAAGAGAGAGATAGGAAAGAGATGCAAGAAGAAGGAAGTTGGGAAGGGGGGGAAAGAGACCCGGGTACGGCGGGTACTCTTCCTAGTATAATGTATAGATATATATATATGTATGTATATGCAAAATGTCTGACCACAGGACGAGCCAGAACGAGGCTCGTATATTCAGCACAGAGCTGTCAGAGACGCTTATCATCGCTCTTGTGTACCTCCTTCCGTTGCTAATGGACCGACAATGCATATTTATGTAGTGTATGTAGTAGGACCCTTCAGCATGAATTGTATTAGAAGTAACACATATACACCCACACACACACACACACACACACACACACACACACACACACACACACACACACACACACACACACACACACACACACACACACACACACACACACAAACACACACACAACATAAGAAAAGCATTCCGAGTACGCAAAGTTTGAAATACTTATATCAAAAGTATTAACATGCTATGCTTGAAGAAATAGCTGTACTCAAGTGAGGACATAGATATACGAGATAGTGCGAGTGAAAATCACAAAGGAACTGAGGCAAAAAAATATGCAAGAAAGTAAATAAAATGAAGAGGGAGAGAAGAAGGTATCTAAACGGACAAAGAGAACGCAAGGAAAACACAGAAGCTAATGAGCCAATTGAAAGAATGGGAGCACACACAGAACCAACAGAGCAGCGGTTAGATAAGGTGATAGAGCACTCAGATCCTACGTGTTAAGGACTGTGAAGGTGTTAAAGACTGTGAAGATTGATAGAGAGACAAAGAGGACAATATCACACACTAATTACAGAGAAAAGTAGTAAGGACCGAAGAAGATTGCGTGTCCAACCTGAACTCCTAATAGAACGTCGCATTTTGACGTATATACTCAATACATAAGGACAAAAAATGTCGTACTAGAAAATGGCAGCGGTTCGCGAAATTGACATAAAGTCCCCGTTTTCATTTTTGGGTCTTCTGGTAGGTTAGGATAAGGGCACTTTAGCACGCCAGTTTCTTGACGTTAGGAAACCTTAGGAGGATGGGCTAGCATGATACCAAAAGATAACCAGGTTACGCTACAGGGATGGCCGCAGCGAAATGATAAAAAAAAATGTTTTGGAGATTGGTAAGTGAATAGCCATGATCAGGACGAATCACTATGCCAGAATGACTATTCGAAGCTTGTCTGGAATATGACGACAAAGATCCGAGATATAAAGACAAGGATCAAAGATATAGGGGATAAGGAGATATAGGGACATAAGGATGGAACGGTACCGACACCCTTAAACTAGACCATTAGGGTTTGAACGTCGATATTGCAAGAAGCTACACACACACACACACACACACACACACACACACACACACACACACACACACACACACACACACACACACACACACACACACACAGAGTAGTGGAAAAATGGAATGCATTTGGGGAACAGGTTGTGGAAGCAAATACCATTCATACTTTTAAAACTAGGTATGATAGGGAAATGGGACAGGAGTCATTGCTGTAAACAACCGATAGCTGGAAAGGCGGGATCCAAGAGTCAACGCTCGATCCTGCAAGCACAAATAGGTGAGTATAAATAGGTGAGTACACAAAATACCCCCTCCCCACACACCCCCACATACAGCCATTGGCAAACAAGCAATGCGAAGCGAAGTAGTGAACACAATTACACAATCCCAACAACATACTAAACCTCATTAGCTCTGTCTCTCTGCCAGTGACCCGCTTCAAACACAATCGTTTGTGTCCTTGTAGTTGTCTTTACAATTGTCTTTGTTTTCGTATATATCTCGGGTTATTTGTCCTTCCACTTTATTCTTATTTCGTCTTTGCTTTTGACGATGTTTTTCATCCCTGTCTTTGTACATTTTGTCAACAAGTTTTTCCTTATTTTTATCCACGTATTTGTCCTTTAATATTAGTCTTGTGTTTTTATCCCTCTTATATACGTTTTTGGATAAATTTTGTTTTACTTTTTTTTGTTGCTGTGTTTACTCTTGATGTTGTCTTTGTTCTTATACACATTCTCTCTCACTCATTTTCATTTTCGTTTTTGCATTCGTATTCATTGTATTTGTAATGTCCTAGTATTTTTTTTGTCGTTATATATTCTGCTAGTGGTAAAAGAGACCGAACAGAGGCTAGGAAATGTAACGCAGAGAGAGAGAGAGAGAGAGAGAGAGAGAGAGAGAGAGAGAGAGAGAGAGAGAGAGAGAGAGAGAGAGAGAGAGAGAGAGAGAGAGAGAGAGAGAGAGAGAACTTCACAAATACCAATATATATATATATATATATATATATATATATATATATATATATATATATATATATATATATATATATATATATATACATATATACACACACAAAATGTATATATTCAACTTACCTTTTCCCCATCTTCCTTGCCCCTTCCAACAAACCTGAAGCAAAAACCTATTTTAAATTTTAGATTATAACATAAGACATTGCTTTTTATGTGTGATGCCTGGAAGATGACAGGGTTGGCCATTAAACTTTTTGTGTTGTGTGTGTGCGTTGGTGAGGTGATGGTGGTGGTGGTGGTGGTGGTGGTGTTGGTGGTGATGGTGGTGGTGGTGGTGGTGGTGATGGTGGTGTTGGTGGTGGGGGTGGTGGTGGTGGTGATGGTGGTGATGGTGGTGGTGGTGATGATGGTAGTGGTGATGGTGGTGTTGGTGGTGATGGTGGTGGTGGTGATGGTGGTGATGGTGGTGGTGGTGATGATGGTAGTGGTGATGGTGGTGTTGGTGGTGATGGTGGTGGTGGTGGTGATGGTGGTGATGGTGGTTGTAGAGGTGGTGGTGGTTGTGGTGGTGTTGGTGGTGATGGTGGTGGTGATGGTGGTGGTGGTGATGGTGGTAGTGGTTGTCATGGTGGAAATGATGATGATAGTGGTGGTAGTAGTTGTAATAGGGGATATGACTTGTGATATAGGTGGATTACTTTGGGAGTGGTGGTAGTAGTGGTGATAATTTTAATATTAACAATGTTGGTGCTGTTGATGGTGATGGTGTATGATATGGGAAGAGATGGTTGTGGCTGAGGTTATGATGACTGTGGGAGACCGTTAGTAGTTGTGGTTATGGAATTGATTCATATCTCCAGAATGAAGCCTTAGTAAAGCAACTTTAAATCATCAAGTTCCTTCTTTGCTCACAAATAAATTCATCTTCGACAAATAGGTTGTCAGGGGTTTTATCTTATATGACTTTTATTTGATATAGTATTTATGTTGTGATGTTGGTATTTACCAATCGGCGTCTACGAAAAATTGAGGTTTACCTCTTTATTCCCGCACCTACTAGCCTTGGTTTTTTTAAATGTGATTTGTGCAAATAACATAGTAATTCGAACCGTGTACTTTTTAGTGTCCAACAGTTAAATTTGTGTAAGTTTTATCAAATATGTGTTACAAGCACTGTCATTACTGGAAGATAGGCTGGGATAATATAACAAGTGAGCAATAAAGAGGAAACGTTATTGTAATAACGTTTTACTAACGTGGAAACGTTATTGTAATAACGTTTTACTAACGTGGAAACGTTATTGTAATAACGTTTTACTAACGTGGAAACGTTATTGTAATAACGTTTTACTAACGTGGAAACATTATTGAGCAATTTCCTCTGCTAATTGCTAATTATAGTCTCACAGGCTTGGCGCCTTTTTTTGGATAAATAATTAATTATGTGACAAATTTAAACACATCACAAGCACACCATATTCCCACCTGCATACCATATTACCATATTCCCACCTGCATACCATATTACCATATTCCCACCTGCATACCATATTACCATATTCCCACCTGCATACCATATTACCATATTCCCACCTGCATACCATATTACCATATTCCCACCTGCATACCATATTACCATATTCCCACCTGCATACTCACCCACCCTAGCTGGGTAAGTACCTAGAGGTAGCTCCCTCTATCCCAGACAAAAATAATTCAACCCATTCGCTGCTGAGGCTTTGTTTACATGGCCCCATTGTTTTACCAGAGGTGGCTTGGGTCGTAGAGCGGCCCTTGGTCAATATTTACCTCTTTCTTTCTCCATCCTCCCTCCCCTCCTCTTCTCTTCCTTCTACACCAGGGACGAAAATTCCCTTCGAGAATTTCTTGCACAGACCCATATATATTGGCCAGCCGTCTGCACGGAGCCCCCTGATAGTGAAACATTTACCCGGGGGTCTGGTGGACGAGGGAGAGGTTCCTGGGGTCTGGTGGACGAGGGAGAGGTTCCTGGGGGGCTGGTGGAGAGGGGAGAGGTTCCTGGGGGCTGGTGGACCAGGGAGAGGTTCCTGGGGGTCTGGTGGATGAGGGAGAGGTTCCTGGGGGGCTGGTGGAGAGGGGAGAGGTTCCTGGGGACTGATGGACGAGAAAGAGGTTCCTGGGGCTGGTGGGTGACACACACACACACACTTCTCCAGGATGCAGTTCGTACTAACTATCTAACAACCAGGTAGCTATTTCCAGGATCATCATGGGAAAGAACTCTGTCCATTTATTTCTGCCTCGGCCGGAAATCGAACCCGGCACTTAGGACTACAACCCCAGAGTACTATGCACTCTTGTGTGTGTGTGTGTGTGTGTGTGTGTGTGTGTGTGTGTGTGTGTGTGTGTGTGTGTGTGTGTATGTGTGTGTATGTTTGTATGTGTCCATATATTTCATACGTGTACTCTTAAACCTATTTGATTTTTCTTATTATTATATGAATGCCAATGCAACACATTTGAATTTAATGAGCTGATTTTGAAGCTAGATCAACTCACGTCATACCAACTTGGTATATATATTGGAAGCAAAATATAAACCCGGCCTGGTTTTAAGGTTATTTTGTTCCAGTTTGACAAAAAACTCTTGATTCCCGTTGTCTTACATGCCCTTTTGTCGACTCTCTTTTCCAGCTGAAACCGAGCACCTTTTTAGAGGCTTCCTTTCATGCCTGTTCTTTGCCACGTATGAAGCCCTTCTCCTTCCAGCCATCACGGAAGTATTCTTTCCAGCTGGGCGTAAAATCTCCCTTTCATGTGAGATTACATCCCTCTCTCCAGGCAATTTTTAGCTCTTCCTTCGAGCACTTCTTTCAGCGAAACGATAGATTTCTTTCTATATTTCAGTCAAGCCCGATGTCTGGCCTAATGTCTACTTTACATTCCTCAGTTAAGTCCGCTTTCTGACCTAAAAAGCTCTTTACATTTTCATTCCTGTCGGGGATATTATAAACTTTCTAGAAATCATTCCAGCCAATATTCTCATCTCGCACGTGTGTTTCTCTTCCTATCCATCGTTGCGTCTAATATCAAACCTTGTTTTTAATTCATCTTTACGTCAAAAATTACATAATCCTATTTTCCGAATCCCTCAATCATTCGAGGGTAAAATCCTTGACTTTTCTACGTCATTTCCTACCATAGTTTTGACGAATTTGACGATCTTGAATATAGATAACGTTATTACTATATTTGACATTGGTTATATATATATATATATATATATATATATATATATATATATATATATATATATATATATATATATATATATATATATATATATATATATATATATAACCATATACATGTAAAATTTAAATACATGAAATGTGTGACATGGATAGTAAATGAAAAAGCACAATTTCTGAGAAATTGATTGTAATAAACAAGGTGAATTTTGTGGTAGGAGTGAGTGTGTGTGTTTGTGTGTGTGTGTGTGTGTGTGTACTCACCTAATTGTGCTTGCGGGGGTTGAGCTTTGGCTCTTTGGTCCCGCCTCTCAACTGTCAATCAACTGGTGTACAGATTCCTGAGCCTACTGGGCTCTATCATACCTACATTTGAAACTGTGTATGGAGTCAGCCTCCACCACATCACTTCCTAGTGCATTCCATTTATTAACTACTCTGACACTGAAAAAATTCTTTCTAACGTCTCTGTGGCTCATCTGGGTACTAAGTTTCCACCTGTGTCCCCTTGTTCGTGTCCCACCCGTGCTGAAGAGTTTGTCTTTGTCCACCCTGTCAATTCCACCCTGTAATATTATTGCAGGTGTGTGTTGGTGATGTGTGCGATGTCACCCTGAATGTTCAATATATTTATGGAACCGGTTAAAGTTAAGACAAGAATATCAGAGAGAAAGAAAGAGGTACAAACCTTGTGAATTGATCAAATCATCTAATGGCGTTGGCAAGAGATTGAAATTCTGGGTTGAAATATTTGTAGATGATGAAATATATGTGGATGGTGAAATATATGTGGATGATGAAATATATGTGGATGGAAAATGTATGTGTGTAGTGCAAGTTAGAAGTTCACGATCAGTATAAATGCCTGGGGAGTTTTGAAGGCAATTAGAGGACTTTGAGCAATTAAAGTTGAGACTTGGGTCAGTCATGGATAAAAACAACTGATTCAATAAATATCTAAGTTATGGAAACACAAAAAAATACAACCAGAAGTTTGCATGTGTAATCAAAATGTATGATTGACCATGTATACAAATACATAAACATTTACGTATGAATGAAATTAAATTTGAAATAGATGAAACTTTTCAATACCTTCGTCGTGCTTATTATACACAGACAAAGAGAACTATAACCTAAACAAATGAGTAAACGATGGTAATGCTTTGAACCTATTGTGTGATATTAGAATAACATTAAAAGGATTATGCAAATCAGCCCTATAGCGAGCTAATTACTACGCCACTAGCTAAAATTCAAAATGCGGCTGTTTTCTGTGTTTATGGGACATATGGATATATAGGCCAGCTGGAAGCATTATTGAGTTGAAAGGCATTATGTCAGATAGAGAACGGATAGATAAAAGGAAAGATACACGACAGTCAAGGACAGTCAAGACATTCAACCCCATTTTCTCCTGTCATTCTGTTTGCATTATTGGAGAGAGAGAAAGAGAGAGAGAGAGAGAGAGAGAGAGAGAGAGAGAGAGAGAGAGAGAGAGAGAGAGAGAGAGAGAGAGAGAGAGAGAGAGAGAGAGAGAGAGAGAGAGAGAGAGAGAGAATCCTTGATGAGTGATGATGGCTCGCGTCGTTCCACTGTGAAATATTAAACCTTGGGAGAAGTATGGAGATACATGGATTTCTCTCTCTCAGATTTGCTAGTGAAACTGTGCGATTGCTGTGCGTGCGTGTGTGTGTGTGTGTGTGTGTGTGTGTGTGTGTGTGTGTGTGTGTGTGTGTGTGTGTGTGTGTGTGTGTGTGTGTGTGTGTGTATGTGGTGGGGCTTGATGGATGGAAGAAGGAGGGGGATCTCAGAAGATGGGGGAAGGAGGTGTGGGGGATGAGGAAGAATGAGAATTTAATGCCTCCTTCGTGTAAGACATAGTGGATATCTATCGTCCGGTTGCAAGATGCGTGATATTATTACATTTAGATTGCACGATATTATAATGCAGGTTTCACGTAAAATATTATATTATATATATATATATATATATATATATTAGTATATTTTGGTAGCAGTCTTTCCTGTAGACATATTTTATTAAATATGACCGAAAAAGTAAGATTAATAATTCTAACACGAATTTTCTCAATCTTTCGTACATTATGCTTCACTGTTGGAGGTAAATCAAAAATCACTTCTCCAAAATTCATTTTTATTTCTAGTCTGACGCGACACGGGCGCGTTTCGTAAAACTTATTACATTTTCAAAGACTTCACAAATACACAACTGATTAGAACTTGCGTTTCCCTGATTTTATATCTACATTTGAGTGAGGTGGGAAGGGTGATGTGGCATTACATTTGAGTAAGGTGGGAAGGATGATGTGGCATTAGAGGATATTAATAGGGTATTAAAAGTATCAACACAAGACAGAACACGAAACAATGGATATTGAATAGAAGTGTTTGTAGAAAGCCTATTGGTCCATATTTCTTGATGCTTCTATATTGGAGCGGAGTCTTGAGGTGGGTAGAATATAGTTGTGCAATAATTGGCTGTTGATTGCTGGTGTTGACTTCTTGATGTGTAGTGCCTCGCAAACGTCGAGCCGCCTGCTATCGCTGTATCTATCGATGATTTCTGTGTTGTTTACTAGGATTTCTCTGGCGATGGTTTGGTTATGGGAAGAGATTATATGTTCCTTAATGGAGCCCTGTTGTTTATGCATCGTTAAACGCCTAGAAAGAGATGTTGTTGTCTTGCCTATATACTGGGTTTTTGGAGCTTACAGTCCCCAAGTGGGCATTGAAGGCATAAACGACGTTAGTCTCTTTTAAAGCGTTCTGTTTCGTGTCTGGAGAGTTTCTCATGAGTAGGCTGGCCGTTTTTCTGGTTTTATAGTAAATCGTCAGTTGTATCCTCTGATTTTTGTCTGTAGGGATAACGTTTCTATTAACAATATCTTTCAGGACCCTTTCCTCTGTTTTATGAGCTGTGGAAAAGAAGTTCCTGTAAAATAGTCTAATAGGGGGTATAGGTGTTGTGTTAGTTGTCTCTTCGGAGGTTGCATGGCTTTTCACTTTCCTTCTTATGATGTCTTCGATGAAACCATTGGAGAAGCCGTTATTGACTAGAACCTGCCTTACCCTACAGAGTTCTTCGTCGACTTGCTTCCATTCTGAGCTGTGGCTGAGAGCACGGTCGACGTATGCGTTAACAACACTCCTCTTGTACCTGTCAGGGCAGTCGCTGTTGGCATTTAGGCACATACCTATGTTTGTTTCCTTTGTGTAGACTGCAGTGTGGAAACCTCCGCCCTTTTCCATGACTGTTACATCTAGAAAAGGCAGCTTCCCATCCTTTTCCGTCTCGTAAGTGAAACGCAGCACGGAACTCTGCTCAAATGCCTCCTTCAGCTCCTGCAGATGTCTGACATCAGGTACCTGTGTAAAAATGTCGTCAACATACCTGCAGTATATGGCCGGTTTCAAGTTCATGTCGACTAAGACTTTTTGCTCGATGGTACCCATGTAGAAGTTTGCAAACAGGACACCTAGGGGAGAACCCATAGCGACCCCATCTACTTGCTTATACATGTGCCCATCCGGGCTCAAGAAGGGTGCCTCTTTAGTACAAGCTTGGAGTAGTTTCCTCAGAATACTTTCTGGCATGTCAAGAGGAGTACAGGCTGGATCACGATACACTCTGTCGGCTATCATTCCGTACCTGTGGACGAGACAATCGGAATGATAGCCGACAGAGTGTATCGTGATCCAGCCTGTACTCCTCTTGACATGCCAGAAAGTATTCTGAGGAAACTACTCCAAGCTTGTACTAAAGAGGCACCCTTCTTGAGCCCGGATGGGCACATGTATAAGCAAGTAGATGGGGTCGCTATGGGTTCTCCCCTAGGTGTCCTGTTTGCAAACTTCTACATGGGTACCATCGAGCAAAAAGTCTTAGTCGACATGAACTTGAAACCGGCCATATACTGCAGGTATGTTGACGACATTTTTACACAGGTACCTGATGTCAGACATCTGCAGGAGCTGAAGGAGGCATTTGAGCAGAGTTCCGTGCTGCGTTTCACTTACGAGACGGAAAAGGATGGGAAGCTGCCTTTTCTAGATGTAACAGTCATGGAAAAGGGCGGAGGTTTCCACACTGCAGTTTACACAAAGGAAACAAACATAGGAATGTGCCTAAATGCCAACAGCGACTGCCCTGACAGGTACAAGAGGAGTGTTGTTAACGCATACGTCGACCGTGCTCTCAGCCACAGCTCAGAATGGAAGCAAGTCGACGAAGAACTCTGTAGGGTAAGGCAGGTTCTAGTCAATAACGGCTTCTCCAATGGTTTCATCGAAGACATCATAAGAAGGAAAGTGAAAAGCCATGCAACCTCCGAAGAGACAACTAACACAACACCTATACCCCCTATTAGACTATTTTACAGGAACTTCTTTTCCACAGCTCATAAAACAGAGGAAAGGGTCCTGAAAGATATTGTTAATAGAAACGTTATCCCTACAGACAAAAATCAGAGGATACAACTGACGATTTACTATAAAACCAGAAAAACGGCCAGCCTACTCATGAGAAACTCTCCAGACACGAAACAGAACGCTTTAAAAGAGACTAACGTCGTCTATGCCTTCAAATGCCCACTTGGGGACTGTAAGCTCCAAAAAACCCAGTATATAGGCAAGACAACAACATCTCTTTCTAGGCGTTTAACGATGCATAAACAACAGGGCTCCATTAAGGAACATATAATCTCTTCCCATAACCAAACCATCGCCAGAGAAAATCCTAGTAAACAACACAGAAATCATCGATAGATACAGCGATAGCAGGCGGCTCGACGTTTGCGAGGCACTACACATCAAGAAGTCAACACCAGCAATCAACAGCCAATTATTGCACAACTATATTCTACCCACCTCAAGACTCCGCTCCAATATAGAAGCATCAAGAAATATGGACCAATAGGCTTTCTACAAACACTTCTATTCAATATCCATTGTTTCGTGTTCTGTCTTGTGTTGATACTTTTAATACCCTATTAATATCCTCTAATGCCACATCATCCTTCCCACCTTACTCAAATGTAATGCCACATCACCCTTCCCACCTCACTCAAATGTAGATATAAAATCAGGGAAACGCAAGTTCTAATCAGTTGTGTATTTGTGAAGTCTTTGAAAATGTAATAAGTTTTACGAAACGCGCCCGTGTCGCGTCAGACTAGAAATAAAAATGAATTTTGGAGAAGTGATTTTTGATTTACCTCCAACAGTGAAGCATAATGTACGAAAGATTGAGAAAATTCGTGTTAGAATTATTAATCTTACTTTTTCGGTCATATTTAATAAAATATATATATATATATATATCCTACCATGTCCAAATCATCCGTTCAAGGTACTCAGAACGAAACATTAAACAATGACTACAAGAATATTCTATATCGTCTGAAAATTATCAGCATTTCCGGAAGTCAAACTCGGCGAAACTTTTATTCATTCTTCAATTACTCAATTCAGGTGCTTAATTCAGATCTTAAGGGAGCTAATGTGTGGCGCTTAAACGAGTGTTTTATCCTGATCAATGAGACAGCTTTAGAATTAGACTTGAGACAGGAATGAGACTTATATAAAGAGAGGAAAGCGAGAATCTCAGAGAATACTCTGAAAATGATGGTAAAGACAGTGAATTGAAAGACGATAATGTAGTGCAAAATGGAAAGATTGCACACACAAAGGTTATGGTGAAATAGAGAGAAATGGTGAGAATAAGATTAAGGAAGACAGCTCATTGGAGGCCCTCCTCCCTCAACGCCTCCTCCTCCTTCTCCTCTTCCTTCTCCGCCTGCTCTTCGTTCAAACATTCGCTTGTAATTTACTCGGGTGTCAGCTTCCGTCAGCTGTGTCAGCACTCGGAAGGAGACGTGGGATGAGGTAGTGAGGTGGGGAGAGGTGTGTGGGCGTGGGATGAGGCAGTGAGGCGAGGAGGAGGTGGAGGAGGAGAGGTGAGGAGAGGTGAGAGAAGTAGTGGAAGGACGAGGTATCCAACAAGGAGAGTGTTGGGCTGGCTCATCAAATACTTTAAACAATATATTTTCTCTCTCGTTCAAAGTTTTCGATATTAATAAATTTTTAATCGACATGAAATGGTGCATTAAGACGAACTTAACGACGAAACAATGCGGTAATATACGCAAAAATATGGTAATATTCTGTTGCCTATCAGATCTAATTTGATTCTGTTACCTATCAGATCTTAGCTACTTATCGGACTAGTTTAGAGGCCGCTGATAAACGTTCCTGTGTAGTTGCTTCTTTCTGTGCAGCAGCGGCAGCTGTGTTCAAGCTGGCAGGTGTTAAACACGTGTTCTCTCGTCGGAAAGAAGTTCCAAGTTATTGTTTGGTGGTTGTTGCTACCTTCTTGAGGTTATCTTTAGATGATTTCGGGGCTTTAGTGTCCCCGCGGCCCGGTCCTCGACCAGGCCTCCACCCCCAGGAAGCAGCCCGTGACAACTGACTAACACCCAGGTACCTATTTTACTGCTAGGTAACAGGGGCATAGAGTGAAAGAAACTCTGCCCATTGTTTCTCGCCGGCGCCTGGGATCGAACCCAGGACCACAGGATCACAAGTCCAGCGTGCTGTCCGCTCGGCCGACCGGCTCCCCTTGCATCCGAGAATAGGATAGGGTTGATCCGACCTTCCATCATTCAGATTTTAGTTGTTGAGAGTAATTCTGCGTTTAATATCCTTAACACATTTGCATACACGGTCGGGAGCCGGTCGGCCGAGTGGACAGCACGCTGGACTTGTGATCCTGTGGTCCTGGGTTCGATCCCAGGCGCCGGCTAGAAACAATGGGCAGAGTTTCTTTCACTCTATGCCCCTGTTACCTAGCAGTAAAATAGGTACCTGGGTGTTAGTCAGCTGTCACGGGCTGCTTCCTGGGGGTGGAGGCCTGGTCGAGGACCGGGCCCGCGGGGACACTAAAAAGCCCCGAAATCATCTCAAGATAACCTCAAGATAACACGCAAACGAGAGACTATGACAAGGGAGCAAACACGACGTCTAATGGGGCCAGGGGATCGAATGTAAAAATAATATCTCACTTGGATTAGATTAGGCCGTGCTTGGATAGATTAATTTGTTGTGAGGTTGGGCAAGGTCACTTAGTTTTAATAATCTTTGACGAACCATTGAACGTACAAAGTGGCCTATGTCTCTCACTAGGACCCAGCTATGTGTGAAAAAAACATCTGGTCTACAAACCAACAATTCAAATTCCTTCTGCGGGCAGTCACTCAAGTTATTTCGTGCTTGACTGAACTCATATTGGTTGTTCCGAATGAAGGGGTGATAAAAATCACCTAATTCCGTGCTTGAATGCCTTAAGAAGTGGCCTAAAAGTGGAATTGTGGTCGTGATGGCTCTCCAAATTGGCGTGGGGCAAGCTGCATTTTGTCATCTCCGAGGCCTATTGGGTAAATGGGTCGTTGAGTGTAATTCCATTCATGGTATTACGTTTAGATATGGTAAGTCACAAGAATAGCGGGAATCACTACTCGCACTCAGTCTTCGCTGTACATTGCCAGAAACTATTCCGCTTTTGTACAGCATTAACCTGTACAGGTTAATGCTTTACCCGTCACCCGTACATTTTTTTAAATCATATTAATCCTGAAAACTTTATAACGTCACTGCTTCTTGATTTGCCGCTCCATTAAAATGTAAATCTCCTAACCTAACCTAACTTAACCTAACTTAACCTAACCTAACTTAACCTAACCTAACTTAACTTAACGTAACCTGACAAGAAACGTACAAACCCAAGCAGCCCACCTTACCTATTGAATCCGATGAACGGAAAACGTAGATATATGTGAGCCGATACATAAGAATATAAGAATAAAGGTAGCTGCATAAGGCCTATTGGCCCATACATGGCAGCTCCTATTTATAGCCACCGTATCTCACTCATATACATGTCCAACCCACGCTTGAAACAATCAAGGGACCCCATCTCCACCTACTATAGTGGAGAGTCAGACTACCGACGAATCTGACCAATACTCTCCTAACCTAATCATTCTTAGCCAATTCCTTATCTAGTAGTGTATGTATAAACTCTAAACACAATACAACCAGAGAATATTCGTTTGATATTCCACTCTGTATACATATTGTATTTGTATTGCATGTCTCTTAATAGATGTAATAGACTATTAATTTATTTGGAAAAATTCACATTTCTGAATAAGGAATATAAACGTGTTCACTTCCATTCTTAAACTGCATAAAAGACCTGAGTGACGTTTTAATCTGATATTATCTCTTAATAACCATCATGTAAGTCTTATTAGTCCTGAGGTTTGTAGTTTAAGGTACAGTTGACCATATCAAGATTATCAAGTCACAATCGACTTGAGAATGGTCCAGGACGGACCGAAACGTCGTCGTCCCTTCAACTTCTAGTGTGTGGTCTGGTCAACATACTTCAGCCACGTTATTGTGACTCATCGCCTGTTTATGGTACAGCTTTCAATGCATCAGACATCGTTTTAAATCAAATAAACGAGAAATCTGTTTATCTGTTTACTCGATACAAGAGATGGAATTCATGGTGAACTTCTGAGAAGCATTTATTCATATGGATTGTATGCTCGGGTATGTTTGTATATATGTATGTGTTCTCGTGTTTGTTGATGATGTATGCTTTTTATTTTGGTTTAAGTGTTTGTGTGTGATTATATTTTGATGTCGTGTGAGATCCCGAGCAGAACGCCGTGAATGGTGTATACAAAGTTTGTGTACAAATCCACAAGAGCCGTGACGAGGATTCGAACCTGCGTCCGGGAGCATCCCAGACACTGCCTTAATCGACTGAGCTACGACAGGGTTAAAAGTAAAAGTTTGTGTATATATTGTGTGTATGGGAATACGAATTGTCCTAAAGTCAGCAAGTCATTTTATAAACAGTTAACTATAATGATCCACCCCAAAGGACTCAACTCTAGGCTGCCAGGGTCGCCCCATTGACTATTGCCCCCCATTAACAGGGACCCGATCATGGGGAGGACTCTGTGAATGACAAGCTCATCACTACACTTCGTGTATATTATAACAACACACACACACCAACGGTTGTATTGTCCACTACACCCAATATTGCGTTAGTTCCCCCTCTCGTAACTTATACCCAAATGTCTGCTTGCCATGAATGATACCATGCCAAAAACGTGTTCCATAAATTGTCCATGATGTCAGCGGCGTAAAATTTTTCATTATATACTTTTAGTGGCCTGGATGAAAATATTTGTATTATACATATAAAGTTCAATATTTAGAATTGAAGGAAAATTGTGTGGTTGTTTCATGAATTGGAAAATTGCTTTGATGGGAATTTTTCAAAAGGCATATTCATGTTTCCACATTTGCATATATATATATATATATATATATATATATATATATATATATATATATATATATATATATATATATATATATATATATATATATATATATACCATTTACATTTGAACATAGTTTACCAGTTGAAAACTTGGAATTAAAATGTATTCAAAGGGTATCAAATAGTTAGATGGAAGAAGCAGACAGAAAGTGTGTAGATTAAATAAGCATACTTAATCTACAGGAACTTCTTTCTTCATTGTTGTACGACAGAGTCAAATGAGTCTTCAGCAGCTCTGAAGAACCACCTGAAGGAGGCGATGAGTACAATTTGAGCATCATCTCAGCTTCTCCGGTTGGTGACTGGCGGGGATTGTGACAGGACAGAAATGTAACTCAAAGCAAGTGATCAAATGATTTTGCATTCGATTTTATATTCCCGGAATATATGTAGGTTTAAAATCGTATCACGTGAATACCTTACTCATCTCTGATTGCTTGTATAGCAGTGTGTGGGAGAGTGAATAAATCATTTTGTATTCGTTTTTCACTTCATTGAAAAATCATTACATTATAAACTTAGAAACCTCAATTTCTGTTTTCTAATATTCAGCTACAAGTGTAAACCAACTTCAGTCGAACTAATGAAATTGATCCCCCCCCCCCCCCCACGCTACTGTTGCGCCCCTATCGTTATCTTTAATCTTCAACATGTGACCGGTCGTGAAATTTTATTCAATTGTTTCTGCGTGCGTTAGATAGAGTCAACAGGGACGAAACTGGAGGAGGAAATAGCAAGGAATGGGAACCGGGGCATGTTTAACTCGAGCGCTTTTATCAGCGTTGTGTGTAGTCGGGATCTAGCTCCGCACTAAATATTTTATAAACACGCATAACGGTATACCATTTCCTGAAACGAGCCTGCGTGCACACACACACACACCACACACACACACACACAAACACACACACACACACACACACACACACACACACAACACACACACAGCATGATATGGACATATAAATACTCAGGGGAATTGACAAAGTGGAAATAGATGAAATGTTCACACGTAATAATAACAGAACGAGGGGACATGGGTGGAAAACTGGAAACTCAGATGAGTCACAGAGATGTTAGGACGTTTTCTTTTAGGGTGAGAGTAGTGGAAAAATGGAATACACTTGGGGAACAGGTTGTGGAAGCAATACTATTCATACTTTTAAAACTAGGTATGATAGGGAAATGGGCAGGAGTCATTGCTTGTAAACAACCGATAGCTGGAAAGACGGGATCCAAGAGTCAATGCTCGATCCTGCAAGCACAAATAGGTGAGTAGGTGAGCACACACACTCACACAAGCATACACGTTCATACGCACAATCTCAAGTTTTATTATGTGGTTAAATCAACTAAATAAATACCGTTGAGCTACAGAGGCAAGCGCTCAACTTTCCGCAATAGATGAGATCAAGAGTCAACACTGATGTACCTGAATAGAAACCCCACAAACCCAACGACGGATATAATGACACGATAAAACAATGAAAACAAAGAGGTAAAGGGCAGTAGAGATAATGGAAAGAGGAAGAGGAGAGAGAGAGAGACACACACACACACACACACACACACACACACACACAGACAGACAGATAGAAGCAGAGACGGAAAGAGTAGCTGATGTGATGTTGAACTCCAGGCCTATCAATCTCTAAAGACTCACTAATACCACCACAACAGCTTACTGACTCCGCCAGCAAGCACACTACAGCCCTAGTGAAAAAAAAATCACAGGTTTAAACTAAACTCTGAGTGTATGTACACTGAGAAGCAGAATACACCTGACTTTGTATAATATACAATGTACAATGTTTGTACAATGCGGGAAGACGCACTCATTAAGACAGAGACAGTTTTCAAGAATAAACTCAAATAAATTGATATTAATCTTACAAATACATTACTGATAAAGCATCAACAACAATAATTCATATAATCTAAGTAATCTAATAATTACAAGTGCAAAAAATCACATTTACAAATATAAAACAGAAACATTTAATTATATAAAAACTCCAATTTTATTACAAAATAAAAGCAGTCCAATACATGCACAACTATTTAATAACATGTTAAAAGCTCTGTGATATAATCCAAACAACATATCGTGGACACTGAAACAGTGGTCATTCACACAGTTTGTATTATCTATATCAGTGATCTATTTCACTTGGCCAAGTTCTGTCATCCGAATCGGCTATTCTCATAGAAATTATCAATCGCCGTCACGCGAGTCTCATAAATAAATTTTTATCTCTTTTATAAATTGTTATTGATTTGGGGGGGCAAAATCCCCCGTGTTAAAAAATATACGGGATATTCTAGTTATTTGATATGCGATGCTTTGGGATTTTAATCTCCTGTGGTGTTTCAGCCTCGTCCACTGTCATGGGAGAGTGTTGGATAGGTGACATTCTCATGGGTGAAGCTCTCATTGGAGAGGGTTGAATGGGTGACGTACTCATGGGGGAAGGATTGAACGGATTGAGGGTGTGTGTTTGTGTACTCATCTAATTGTGCTTGCAGGGATTGAGCTTCGGCTCTTTGGTTCCGTCTGACAACCGTCAATCAACTGGTGTAAAGACTTCTTAACCTATTGGGCTCTATTATAACCGCATTTGAAACTGTGTATGGAATCTGCCTCCACTTCATCTCGGCCAAGTGCATTCTATTTGTTAACTACTCTGACGCTGAAAAAGTGCATTTGTGTGTGTGTGTGTGTGTGTGTGTGTGTGTGTGTGTGTGTGTGTGTGTGTGTGTGTGTGTGTGTGTGTGCGTGCGTGTGTGTGTGTCACACACCCTCTTCCTCTTGCAAGCAAATCATACTTTGCGTGCAAGTAACTAAAAGGCCCGCAAGTGGCCTACCATCTCAAATGTATCTCCTCAAACTCTCCCTCCACAAGTTAAGGCCACCAATGCCTCGTTACTGGTCTGAAGTCACAGAGAGAGAGAGAGAGAGAGAGAGAGAGAGAGAGAGAGAGAGAGAGAGAGAGAGAGAGAGAGAGAGCTAGAATGCATAATCAAACATACAGATAGACAGTCCTAGGCACTGACGAGTATCCCATCTAGTATTCACATATATTTGCAGATATACAACTATATATATGAAGAATATGCATTATTGTATACGGCTGAGCGAGCGTCATTCATCACAGAGGGAGATTATAAAGCTGTTGCATACTGTGCAGATGAAGTTTAGTGAAAGCTGAATCGTCCATAATTCATACGAGAGCGATCCATTAACGTCACGTTTGTTAGAATAAAATTTATATTTATTATCTTGACAAACACCCTCAAACAGCTGCGGGAAACAGGTCATTTGCGGTCGGAAGGATTATATAGACTATTGTAATATATTGTTATATTGCGGTATATGTCGACTTTTTTGCGTGTACTCACCTGTTTGTGCTTGCAGGATCAAACTTTAGTTATTGGGCTTATTTTTTTTCTAGCCGCCAGATGTCTAGTGCAACGACTCCTGCCCTATTTCTCCTATTATACTTGCTTTTAAAGTTATGAATTCAGAGTGCCTCTGCAATCTGCACCTTTAGATCATTTCATTGTTCCACTACTCTTACTCCAAAAGATAACTCCTTAATATCTCTGTGACTCATCTGAGTTTCCAGCTTCCACTCATGTCCCCTCGTTCTGTTAGTATTCCGTGTGAACAGTTTGTCTATTTCCACTCTGTCAATTCCCCTGAGTATTTTATACGTTCCTATCATATCTTTCCAATCCTTTCTTTTTTCTAGTGTCGTCAGGTTCAGTTCCTTCAGGCGCTCTTCATACCCCATCCCTCGTAACTCTGGGACGAACCTCGTCGCAATCTTCTGAACCTTTGCATGAATGTGTGTGTGTGTATATTGGGACTCTAAGTAACATTCTCGCGAGTTTACAAATATTATGTGATATTGAGCATGAGTGAAAGTGCATG
>NC_091158.1:17518057-17540557 GCF_040958095.1 Procambarus clarkii
GGAAAATCACGACATGTTGAATAGACACTGAAAGCATCCCCCGTCTGGTAAGCCTCTTAGACAAAAACCAGTTTGACAGATAGATGGCGAATTCCAGGCCTGCAATGTCCTCTACTCCTCGCTCAACAATCTGTTAAAGCAGATATTACGTTTTCTCAATGCCCTCGGGATGGTTGTGACTAGTTGCAAGACCAGGTTGCAAGTCCAGTTGCTAGCCTCACGCCTCGCGTGAGCAAGGGGGATTTCAGAGACGTCGTAACAGAAGGGGACAGAAGAGAAGATATTAGAGGTCGGTAACTGACCGTCACACAATACTGCAAGGCTGACAGACGTTATCAAAGACATTCAGCACACAATTGCAGGCAACGGGAGGATCGTAGCAAGATAAAGCAATGTTTTCAGGCGATGAGTCTCATAACGTGACTGACGTATGTTGACCAGACCACACACTAGAAGGTGAAGGGACGTCCAATAAATCAATAAAGCAATGTTTCTCTAGCTACCACAATAAATTAAGATGATAATGCAATAGAGAATGGCAACATGAAAAACAAAGCCAATAAAGCAGAGTAAAACAATGCAACAGAGGGCAAAACAACAGAGATGCAAAATACTTGAAACACGGTCAAGACAACAGAGAAGACAACAGAGAAGGAAATAACATAGACACACAACCACGACGGCGCCAGAGAGAGAGAGAGAGAGAGAGAGAGAGAGAGAGAGAGAGAGAGAGAGAGAGAGAGAGAGAGAGAGAGAGAGAGAGAGAGAGAGAGAGGGAGAGAGAGAGAGTGAGTTTAGTAACCGCCCCCAACTCGAAATGTGACATATGATCTTATCGTCCTCTAAGCCCTAAATTGGTTGGAAGTTTAATAAAAATAATTGAAACGATAATAATAATAACAATAATAATAATAATAATAATAATAACAATAATAATAATAATAATAATAATAATAATAAATAATAATAATAATAATAATAATAATAATAATAATAATAACTTTTTAGATTAATTTAAAGGCATGAATTTTTTTTTAACAATACTCCATATTTAATATATTTTAAATTTCAGTGGACACAATAATTGTTAGAAATTTTAATTTTCTTTTATTAAACGACCGAATTTTTGCTGAATATTTAATAGTAATATAAAAGTTTCCCATTTCTTTATTTGTTTGTTTAAAACCTTAAAACTATGGGACACTCAGAGAACAATCAATTCATATTTTGCTCAATACACAAGAACACAAATACTTCACAATAAACAAGTAGACAAATACTACGCAACACACTCAAAAAAACGAACACTCATTAACACAAATGTCGCACAATATACAAGAGTGATAATAGTGAAAGCAAATAATTATTTTTATTTGAGAACTGTCGATATTAAAAATATTAAATCCAAATGGAGAGATCAGCATTTCCGTTGATATTGTAACATTGGGGAGAAAAACAAAACATTAATAACTGGTTTCATTACGTAGATAAAAATTATTCTAGTTACTGAGTTTTATGCGATTTTCTCAGCTGTGTTTATTACTCTAGAAAACATGACGCGAGAAACGTACTGATAAAAGATATTTTTTGATTTGTGTTCACAGTTCTGTTTCAGTTACTAGAAATATGTAATTTAGATAGAGGTATAGGTTAGGTTAGCTAATGATGTAATTGTAAACACAGGCACCTAGAGAGGCCTCTCTAGGGGGCCCCGCGGCTTAGTGGATAGCGTTCTAGGGTCGTAGTCCTAAGAGTTTGGATTCGATCCCCGGCAGAGGCAGAAAATATGTGCAAAGTTTCTTTCAACCTGTGACCCGTGCTCACCAAGCAGTAAATAGGTGCCTGGGAGTTAGACAGCTGCTACGAGCGTCTTCCTGGTGATGTGTGAGTGTCTTAGAAATGTAGTAGACATAATAGAGGAAAAATAATTTTTTTTAGAAAAACAGGGTCCAATAGCTAATAGCTCGATTCTGCATTTACAAATAGTAAATACACACACACACACACACACACACACACACACACACACACACACACACACACACACACACACACACACACACACACACACACACACACAAACACACACAGACACACACACACACAAACACACACACACACACACACACACACACACACACACACACACACACACACACACACACACACACAACACACACTCACACTGAGACACAGTGTTCCAACATCCGCATTTCAAGGGTAAATATGAACAGAGTAGCGTTGAGTGCGTGAGAGAGAGAGAGAGATGATCTTAATGGGGTCTTTAGTGATGGTGACAGACACTCTCTCACATCTCCAGACACCACGGAGCCTGCAGGCTTCCTTAGGGCTTCACAGGGATTACCCAAAGTGGCCTCAACTTTGTTGGTAAATTCTCTCTCTCAGCAATTGCAAAAAGAGCTCGCTAGATGGAATGTTAGTTCCGTCGTACTTTCTGAAGATAATGGTGTTTTATATTTTTTTGTTGCTTGTATACTTACCTAGTTATATTACTTTAGTTGTGCTTGCGGGGATTGAGCTTCGGCTCTTTGGCCCCCGCCTCTTAACTGCCAATCAACCGGTGAGCATTGAGTGCAGTGTGTGTGTGTATGTGTGTGTGTGTGTGTGTGTGTGTGTGTGTGTGTGTGTGTGTGTGTGTGTGTGTGTGTGTGTGTGTGTGTGTGTGTGTGTATTCACCTAGTTGTCCTTGTGGGGTTGAGCCTTGCTTTTTCGGCCCGCCTCTCAACTGTTACTAACTACAAACTAGCTAATTTTTTTCTCCGCACACACATACACACCCAGGAAGCAGCCCGTAACAGCTGGCTAACTCCCAGTTACCTATTTACTGCTAGGTAACAGAGGCATCAGGGTGAAAGAAAATTTGCCTATTTGTTTCTGCCTGGTCCGAGAATTGAATCCAACTGCTGAGGAATTGATGATTTTGGCAAGGTATCTACACAGTCCTTTCGCTGCTTCCTTTAGTAGCCACAGTGATATCTTGTCATACACTAAGGATTTCATCACATCAAGTTTCTCTAGCAGTTTCCCTACTTCTTCTGGAGTCAGTCACTTCAGTGAAAATTTCCTGCATTGGTGTTGGACAAGTTTGTTCTCTTGAGTCTATGGCAAATCCAATTTTACTTTAAAAAATTCCCAAAAAGCATCTATTTCTTCGCATATTTTCTTGGTCTGTATCCTCATATTCTCACCTGGTCGTCCGCAAAATTCTTGGTTTTGATGAGTCTGCAGTATAGTTTATTCTGTTCATGACTTTGATTTCTATATCATTCTCATACTGCTTCACTGCTAATATATATATATGTACACGTTCCTCATTTATTTATAACCCTTATGGAGATCTGTGTTCTTTGTTCTGTGTTTTAAGGATATATTTCATGCTCTTTTTGCCACTCTCTTTGTATCCAAGAGATACCTGTAATTACAGGTAAGTAAGAGATACCTTGCTTACCTGTAATCATCAAGGGAGGCATGAATCTTCGTTCAGCATCTTCAAGAATGCTCATTACGTTATTCCTCATGTCTTGTGCTGACTTTCCTCTGAGTTTTCTTTTTATTTTATCCCCATCCTGTGCTCTCCAAGAATTCCTAATTCTGTGACGATCTGGAATTCCAAATTATTTTATGCTGGCTTTCTACACTCCCTTTTTTCTGACTCCTGTATTCTTCGTGAACACTAAATATTTGAAGACTCAAATTCAGTAGACATTTCATGAAATAATACTCTCGATGTCTGTGACATTTTATAAGAAGTATAAACTATATGTACTGTCAATGAGTGTCTAAATTAGTTTATATTTGTCAGTTATATAGAAATCGAGAGTCTGCCCACACACACTCTGTTCCAAAAAGCAAGTTACTGTCATGTCATAATTTAGAGTTGTTATTTTAGTTTTAGATTCAGCTACTGGGAACAAAAAGTTCCAAGCAGCACGGGGCTATAGTGAGTCTGTTTTACTTGCCTGGAACAGGATATGTACCTAGTTTGGAGATGCCTACATCTGCTTTGAAAGAGAGGATGTAATTGGTGGGCAAGTTCAGAAAGACGATGATTACTTGGTTCGTTTAGGCTGTGACACAATGTAAACTGACTGCGCGGTGATAGCTTGTAAAATCATTAGATTTTATGGGATTAGGAAAATATGCTTGTGAATTACGGCTGGTGAAAACAAGATGCGAATCCTGAAACTCAGCTGAGCCTTAATTTCAGTTTTATCTACTGCATACCTATTAATTACCTTACTGTATTAGATATAGAATCTAGTAGTAGGATAACCTACACATATTTATGTGTTTTTAAATCCTAAATCACTAAATTCCGTGATTTAAAACTATTTCTCTCTTTCTCTGCTTTTGTTCCTATTCCCCATTTACTTTATTTACCACGTCATTGAAATAGGTTGTATATGTCTAATGAGAATAAAAAAAAATGTACTATCTATTGAGATATATGTTTATTTTGTTAAATAACTATATAAATGTTAAGTATCGTTTCTGCCTCCCAAGCGACTTTGTGCTGAGTCTGACAAACTTTGGACTAAGTTCAATGGCTGGTGTGTTGCAACCCAAAAAAAGTTTTAATTATGCCTTTAGAGAGCGTGATGAAGTGAGGCAAAAACCTCAAGTATTTTCTTTATCGTTATTGAAAACGTAAGTTATTATGGTGAATATTTAGTGATACGGCAATAATTTGATAAGTTTTTTTTTAACCTTTAATGTCATGTATTACTAAATAACCATTTTTTTTAATTTGCAGGCTTGTTGGCTGAGTTTTATATACTATGTAAATAATAATATATAATATTCACATTCTGTGGTTATTCAGGGCAGTGGTGTGGATGTCCCCCCCCCCCCCCCCACAGGAAGGGTGTTGTTGTTTCAGATTTGCTACTTAGAACAAAAAGTTCCAAGTAGCACGGGCTATGGTGAGCCCGTTGCCCGTTCTATCTCCATCTCCAGGAAGTGATGGGGAGAGGCCGCCTCGGTACCAATAAGCCAATTGGTTCTTCGTCAAAAGGACAGAGTGAGAGACATTCAAATGCCTCCTCCTTTTCCAGCCTTCTAACATTTTTTTGTTTGTGTTTTTACTTAATCGGATTTTCGCTTTATCACTTCTTTTTCCTTCTACAATTCCCTCTCTGCTTTTTTTCTCACGCCTCAATCTTCTCCTTTTCAACAATCTCCCATTTTTTCTCCGTTTTTTCTTTTCTGTTTCATCTGAACCCATTAACTCGTGAACCTTGTTTCGTCCTATTCTCTCTTCCTTACTTCCTTTACCAACTCTTCTTTTCTATCCAATTACTTTGTTTATCCCTATTCACTTTCTCTTCTACGTCCCTATCCCACCCTCCCTTCCTTCCTTCCTTTCTCTCCTTTTCTATCTTTTCACATTACCTTGCCTCCTCCCATTCTTTCACCCATACGTCCTCCCTTTCTCTCTCTCTCTCTCTCTCTCTCTCTCTCTCTCTCTCTCTCTCTCTCTCTCTCTCTCTCTCTCTCTCTCTCTCTCTCTCTCTCTTCCACGAAACGCTCAAACGTGTATTTACTTTGTCTTTGCTATTATCCTCTTTAAATTGACCCTCTTCTATTTCCTCTCTCTCTCTCTTCAGTCCTCCCTCTATTTTTCATTTTCTTGTTTTTCCATTCCTCTCTCTTTCTTTCTCTCTAGCCCTCAATTCTCCCTTCTTTCACTCTCTCTTAACAAAATATTCGGCTGTTTGAAAAACTAGTAAAAAAAATGGTTAAAACAAACCTATTCAAATTGTGAACCACGTGTTAACCATTTTTACATTTAAAGCTAAAAATTCAGAACATATGAAAATGAAATACAATTAACTGCAGCGCAAAGAGTGGGGGAAAAAGAAAAAGATAAACGTAAAAGATGAAAATAAATACAATCTAGATATAGTAATTATATACTTTCTTGGGGAAGCTGCTGGTGGTGGAAATCCGACACGTCTTGTAAATAAACTTCAAGACACAGAAGTACTAGAAATAATGGTGATATAAAATAAATAGGGAAGAGAGAGAGAGAGAGAAAGAGAGAGATAGGAAAGAGATGCAAGAAGAAGGAAGTTGGGAAGGGGGGGAAAGAGACCCGGGTACGGCGGGTACTCTTCCTAGTATAATGTATAGATATATATATATGTATGTATATGCAAAATGTCTGACCACAGGACGAGCCAGAACGAGGCTCGTATATTCAGCACAGAGCTGTCAGAGACGCTTATCATCGCTCTTGTGTACCTCCTTCCGTTGCTAATGGACCGACAATGCATATTTATGTAGTGTATGTAGTAGGACCCTTCAGCATGAATTGTATTAGAAGTAACACATATACACCCACACACACACACACACACACACACACACACACACACACACACACACACACACACACACACACACACACACACACACACACACACACACAACACACACACAACATAAGAAAAGCATTCCGAGTACGCAAAGTTTGAAATACTTATATCAAAAGTATTAACATGCTATGCTTGAAGAAATAGCTGTACTCAAGTGAGGACATAGATATACGAGATAGTGCGAGTGAAAATCACAAAGGAACTGAGGCAAAAAAATATGCAAGAAAGTAAATAAAATGAAGAGGGAGAGAAGAAGGTATCTAAACGGACAAAGAGAACGCAAGGAAAACACAGAAGCTAATGAGCCAATTGAAAGAATGGGAGCACACACAGAACCAACAGAGCAGCGGTTAGATAAGGTGATAGAGCACTCAGATCCTACGTGTTAAGGACTGTGAAGGTGTTAAAGACTGTGAAGATTGATAGAGAGACAAAGAGGACAATATCACACACTAATTACAGAGAAAAGTAGTAAGGACCGAAGAAGATTGCGTGTCCAACCTGAACTCCTAATAGAACGTCGCATTTTGACGTATATACTCAATACATAAGGACAAAAAATGTCGTACTAGAAAATGGCAGCGGTTCGCGAAATTGACATAAAGTCCCCGTTTTCATTTTTGGGTCTTCTGGTAGGTTAGGATAAGGGCACTTTAGCACGCCAGTTTCTTGACGTTAGGAAACCTTAGGAGGATGGGCTAGCATGATACCAAAAGATAACCAGGTTACGCTACAGGGATGGCCGCAGCGAAATGATAAAAAAAAATGTTTTGGAGATTGGTAAGTGAATAGCCATGATCAGGACGAATCACTATGCCAGAATGACTATTCGAAGCTTGTCTGGAATATGACGACAAAGATCCGAGATATAAAGACAAGGATCAAAGATATAGGGGATAAGGAGATATAGGGACATAAGGATGGAACGGTACCGACACCCTTAAACTAGACCATTAGGGTTTGAACGTCGATATTGCAAGAAGCTACACACACACACACACACACACCACACACACACACACACACACACACACACACACACACACACACACACACACACAGAGTAGTGGAAAAATGGAATGCATTTGGGGAACAGGTTGTGGAAGCAAATACCATTCATACTTTTAAAACTAGGTATGATAGGGAAATGGGACAGGAGTCATTGCTGTAAACAACCGATAGCTGGAAAGGCGGGATCCAAGAGTCAACGCTCGATCCTGCAAGCACAAATAGGTGAGTATAAATAGGTGAGTACACAAAATACCCCCTCCCCACACACCCCCACATACAGCCATTGGCAAACAAGCAATGCGAAGCGAAGTAGTGAACACAATTACACAATCCCAACAACATACTAAACCTCATTAGCTCTGTCTCTCTGCCAGTGACCCGCTTCAAACACAATCGTTTGTGTCCTTGTAGTTGTCTTTACAATTGTCTTTGTTTTCGTATATATCTCGGGTTATTTGTCCTTCCACTTTATTCTTATTTCGTCTTTGCTTTTGACGATGTTTTTCATCCCTGTCTTTGTACATTTTGTCAACAAGTTTTTCCTTATTTTTATCCACGTATTTGTCCTTTAATATTAGTCTTGTGTTTTTATCCCTCTTATATACGTTTTTGGATAAATTTTGTTTTACTTTTTTTGTTGCTGTGTTTACTCTTGATGTTGTCTTTGTTCTTATACACATTCTCTCTCACTCATTTTCATTTTCGTTTTTGCATTCGTATTCATTGTATTTGTAATGTCCTAGTATTTTTTTTGTCGTTATATATTCTGCTAGTGGTAAAAGAGACCGAACAGAGGCTAGGAAATGTAACGCAGAGAGAGAGAGAGAGAGAGAGAGAGAGAGAGAGAGAGAGAGAGAGAGAGAGAGAGAGAGAGAGAGAGAGAGAGAGAGAGAGAGAGAGAGAGAGAGAACTTCACAAATACCAATATATATATATATATATATATATATATATATATTAATATAATATATATATATAATATATATATATATATATACATATATACACACACAAAATGTATATATTCAACTTACCTTTTCCCCATCTTCCTTGCCCCTTCCAACAAACCTGAAGCAAAAACCTATTTTAAATTTTAGATTATAACATAAGACATTGCTTTTTATGTGTGATGCCTGGAAGATGACAGGGTTGGCCATTAAACTTTTTGTGTTGTGTGTGTGCGTTGGTGAGGTGATGGTGGTGGTGGTGGTGGTGGTGGTGTTGGTGGTGATGGTGGTGGTGGTGGTGGTGGTGATGGTGGTGTTGGTGGTGGGGGTGGTGGTGGTGGTGATGGTGGTGATGGTGGTGGTGGTGATGATGGTAGTGGTGATGGTGGTGTTGGTGGTGATGGTGGTGGTGGTGATGGTGGTGATGGGGTGGTGGTGATGATGGTAGTGGTGATGGTGGTGTTGGTGGTGATGGTGGTGGTGGTGATGTGGTGATGGTGGTTGTAGAGGTGGTGGTGGTTGTGGTGGTGTTGGTGGTGATGGTGGTGGTGATGGTGGTGGTGGTGATGGTGGTAGTGGTTGTCATGGTGGAAATGATGATGATAGTGGTGGTAGTAGTTGTAATAGGGGATATGACTTGTGATATAGGTGGATTACTTTGGGAGTGGTGGTAGTAGTGGTGATAATTTTAATATTAACAATGTTGGTGCTGTTGATGGTGATGGTGTATGATATGGGAAGAGATGGTTGTGGCTGAGGTTATGATGACTGTGGGAGACCGTTAGTAGTTGTGGTTATGGAATTGATTCATATCTCCAGAATGAAGCCTTAGTAAAGCAACTTTAAATCATCAAGTTCCTTCTTTGCTCACAAATAAATTCATCTTCGACAAATAGGTTGTCAGGGGTTTTATCTTATATGACTTTTATTTGATATAGTATTTATGTTGTGATGTTGGTATTTACCAATCGGCGTCTACGAAAAATTGAGGTTTACCTCTTTATTCCCGCACCTACTAGCCTTGGTTTTTTTAAATGTGATTTGTGCAAATAACATAGTAATTCGAACCGTGTACTTTTTAGTGTCCAACAGTTAAATTTGTGTAAGTTTTATCAAATATGTGTTACAAGCACTGTCATTACTGGAAGATAGGCTGGGATAATATAACAAGTGAGCAATAAAGAGGAAACGTTATTGTAATAACGTTTTACTAACGTGGAAACGTTATTGTAATAACGTTTTACTAACGTGGAAACGTTATTGTAATAACGTTTTACTAACGTGGAAACGTTATTGTAATAACGTTTTACTAACGTGGAAACATTATTGAGCAATTTCCTCTGCTAATTGCTAATTATAGTCTCACAGGCTTGGCACCATATTCCCACCTGCATACCATATTACCATATTCCCACCTGCATATATTACCATATTCCACCATATTACCATATTCCCACCTGCATACCATATTACCATATTCCCACCTGCATACCATATTATATCACCTGCATACCATATTACCATACACCTGCATACCATATTACCTATTCCTGCATACCATATTACCATATTCCCACCTGCATACCATATTACCATATTCCCACCTGCATACTCACCCACCCTAGCTGGGTAAGTACCTAGAGGTAGCTCCCTCTATCCCAGACAAAAATAATTCAACCCATTCGCTGCTGAGGCTTTGTTTACATGGCCCCATTGTTTTACCAGAGGTGGCTTGGGTCGTAGAGCGGCCCTTGGTCAATATTTACCTCTTTCTTTCTCCATCCTCCCTCCCCTCCTCTTCTCTTCCTTCTACACCAGGGACGAAAATTCCCTTCGAGAATTTCTTGCACAGACCCATATATATTGGCCAGCCGTCTGCACGGAGCCCCCTGATAGTGAAACATTTACCCGGGGGTCTGGTGGACGAGGGAGAGGTTCCTGGGGTCTGGTGGACGAGGGAGAGGTTCCTGGGGGCTGGTGGAGAGGGGAGAGGTTCCTGGGGGCTGGTGGACCAGGGAGAGGTTCCTGGGGGTCTGGTGGATGAGGGAGAGGTTCCTGGGGGGCTGGTGGAGAGGGGAGAGGTTCCTGGGGACTGATGGACGAGAAAGAGGTTCCTGGGGCTGGTGGGTGACACACACACACACACTTCTCCAGGATGCAGTTCGTACTAACTATCTAACAACCAGGTAGCTATTTCCAGGATCATCATGGGAAAGAACTCTGTCCATTTATTTCTGCCTCGGCCGGAAATCGAACCCGGCACTTAGGACTACACCCCCAGAGTACTATGCACTCTTGTGTGTGTGTGTGTGTGTGTGTGTGTGTGTGTGTGTGTGTGTGTGTGTGTGTGTGTGTGTATGTGTGTGTATGTTTGTATGTGTCCATATATTTCATACGTGTACTCTTAAACCTATTTGATTTTTCTTATTATTATATGAATGCCAATGCAACACATTTGAATTTAATGAGCTGATTTTGAAGCTAGATCAACTCACGTCATACCAACTTGGTATATATATTGGAAGCAAAATATAAACCCGGCCTGGTTTTAAGGTTATTTTGTTCCAGTTTGACAAAAAACTCTTGATTCCCGTTGTCTTACATGCCCTTTTGTCGACTCTCTTTTCCAGCTGAAACCGAGCACCTTTTTAGAGGCTTCCTTTCATGCCTGTTCTTTGCCACGTATGAAGCCCTTCTCCTTCCAGCCATCACGGAAGTATTCTTTCCAGCTGGGCGTAAAATCTCCCTTTCATGTGAGATTACATCCCTCTCTCCAGGCAATTTTTAGCTCTTCCTTCGAGCACTTCTTTCAGCGAAACGATAGATTTCTTTCTATATTTCAGTCAAGCCCGATGTCTGGCCTAATGTCTACTTTACATTCCTCAGTTAAGTCCGCTTTCTGACCTAAAAAGCTCTTTACATTTTCATTCCTGTCGGGGATATTATAAACTTTCTAGAAATCATTCCAGCCAATATTCTCATCTCGCACGTGTGTTTCTCTTCCTATCCATCGTTGCGTCTAATATCAAACCTTGTTTTTAATTCATCTTTACGTCAAAAATTACATAATCCTATTTTCCGAATCCCTCAATCATTCGAGGGTAAAATCCTTGACTTTTCTACGTCATTTCCTACCATAGTTTTGACGAATTTGACGATCTTGAATATAGATAACGTTATTACTATATTTGACATTGGTTATATATATATATATATATATATATATATATATATATATATATATATATATATATATATATATATATATATATATATATATATATATAACCATATACATGTAAAATTTAAATACATGAAATGTGTGACATGGATAGTAAATGAAAAAGCACAATTTCTGAGAAATTGATTGTAATAAACAAGGTGAATTTTGTGGTAGGAGTGAGTGTGTGTGTTTGTGTGTGTGTGTGTGTGTGTACTCACCTAATTGTGCTTGCGGGGGTTGAGCTTTGGCTCTTTGGTCCCGCCTCTCAACTGTCAATCAACTGGTGTACAGATTCCTGAGCCTACTGGGCTCTATCATACCTACATTTGAAACTGTGTATGGAGTCAGCCTCCACCACATCACTTCCTAGTGCATTCCATTTATTAACTACTCTGACACTGAAAAAATTCTTTCTAACGTCTCTGTGGCTCATCTGGGTACTAAGTTTCCACCTGTGTCCCCTTGTTCGTGTCCCACCCGTGCTGAAGAGTTTGTCTTTGTCCACCCTGTCAATTCCACCCTGTAATATTATTGCAGGTGTGTGTTGGTGATGTGTGCGATGTCACCCTGAATGTTCAATATATTTATGGAACCGGTTAAAGTTAAGACAAGAATATCAGAGAGAAAGAAAGAGGTACAAACCTTGTGAATTGATCAAATCATCTAATGGCGTTGGCAAGAGATTGAAATTCTGGGTTGAAATATTTGTAGATGATGAAATATATGTGGATGGTGAAATATATGTGGATGATGAAATATATGTGGATGGAAAATGTATGTGGTGTAGTGCAAGTTAGAAGTTCACGATCAGTATAAATGCCTGGGGAGTTTTGAAGGCAATTAGAGGACTTTGAGCAATTAAAGTTGAGACTTGGGTCAGTCATGGATAAAAACAACTGATTCAATAAATATCTAAGTTATGGAAACACAAAAAAAATACAACCAGAAGTTTGCATGTGTATCAAAATGTATGATTGACCATGTATACAAATACATAAACATTTACGTATGAATGAAATTAAATTTGAAATAGATGAAACTTTTCAATACCTTCGTCGTGCTTATTATACACAGACAAAGAGAACTATAACCTAAACAAATGAGTAAACGATGGTAATGCTTTGAACCTATTGTGTGATATTAGAATAACATTAAAAGGATTATGCAAATCAGCCCTATAGCGAGCTAATTACTACGCCACTAGCTAAAATTCAAAAATGCGGCTGTTTTCTGTGTTTATGGGACATATGGATATATAGGCCAGCTGGAAGCATTATTGAGTTGAAAGGCATTATGTCAGATAGAGAACGGATAGATAAAAAGGAAAGATACACGACAGTCAAGGACAGTCAAGACATTCAACCCCATTTTCTCCTGTCATTCTGTTTGCATTATTGGAGAGAGAGAAAGAGAGAGAGAGAGAGAGAAGAGAGAGAGAGAGAAGAGAGAGAGAGAGAGAGAGAGAGAGAGAGAGAGAGAGAGAGAGAGAGAGAGAGAGAGAGAGAGAGAGAGAGAGAATCCTTGATGAGTGATGATGGCTCGCGTCGTTCCACTGTGAAATATTAAACCTTGGGAGAAGTATGGAGATACATGGATTTCTCTCTCTCAGATTTGCTAGTGAAACTGTGCGATTGCTGTGCGTGCGTGTGTGTGTGTGTGTGTGTGTGTGTGTGTGTGTGTGTGTGTGTGTGTGTGTGTGTGTGTGTGTGTGTGTGTGTGTGTGTGTATGTGGTGGGGCTTGATGGATGGAAGAAGGAGGGGGGATCTCAGAAGATGGGGGAAGGGAGTGTGGGGGATGAGGAAGAATGAGAATTTAATGCCTCCTTCGTGTAAGACATAGTGGATATCTATCGTCCGGTTGCAAGATGCGTGATATTATTACATTTAGATTGCACGATATTATAATGCAGGTTTCACGTAAAATATTATATTATATATATATATATATATATATATATTAGTATATTTTGGTAGCAGTCTTTCCTGTAGACATATTTTATTAAATATGACCGAAAAAGTAAGATTAATAATTCTAACACGAATTTTCTCAATCTTTCGTACATTATGCTTCACTGTTGGAGGTAAATCAAAAATCACTTCTCCAAAATTCATTTTATTTCTAGTCTGACGCGACACGGGCGCGTTTCGTAAAACTTATTACATTTTCAAAGACTTCACAAATACACAACTGATTAGAACTTGCGTTTCCCTGATTTTATATCTACATTTGAGTGAGGTGGGAAGGGTGATGTGGCATTACATTTGAGTAAGGTGGGAAGGATGATGTGGCATTAGAGGATATTAATAGGGTATTAAAAGTATCAACACAAGACAGAACACGAAACAATGGATATTGAATAGAAGTGTTTGTAGAAAGCCTATTGGTCCATATTTCTTGATGCTTCTATATTGGAGCGGAGTCTTGAGGTGGGTAGAATATAGTTGTGCAATAATTGGCTGTTGATTGCTGGTGTTGACTTCTTGATGTGTAGTGCCTCGCAAACGTCGAGCCGCCTGCTATCGCTGTATCTATCGATGATTTCTGTGTTGTTTACTAGGATTTCTCTGGCGATGGTTTGGTTATGGGAAGAGATTATATGTTCCTTAATGGAGCCCTGTTGTTTATGCATCGTTAAACGCCTAGAAAGAGATGTTGTTGTCGTGCCTATATACTGGGTTTTTTGGAGCTTACAGTCCCCAAGTGGGCATTTGAAGGCATAAACGACGTTAGTCTCTTTTAAAGCGTTCTGTTTCGTGTCTGGAGAGTTTCTCATGAGTAGGCTGGCCGTTTTTCTGGTTTTATAGTAAATCGTCAGTTGTATCCTCTGATTTTTGTCTGTAGGGATAACGTTTCTATTAACAATATCTTTCAGGACCCTTTCCTCTGTTTTATGAGCTGTGGAAAAGAAGTTCCTGTAAAATAGTCTAATAGGGGGTATAGGTGTTGTGTTAGTTGTCTCTTCGGAGGTTGCATGGCTTTTCACTTTCCTTCTTATGATGTCTTCGATGAAACCATTGGAGAAGCCGTTATTGACTAGAACCTGCCTTACCCTACAGAGTTCTTCGTCGACTTGCTTCCATTCTGAGCTGTGGCTGAGAGCACGGTCGACGTATGCGTTAACAACACTCCTCTTGTACCTGTCAGGGCAGTCGCTGTTGGCATTTAGGCACATACCTATGTTTGTTTCCTTTGTGTAGACTGCAGTGTGGAAACCTCCGCCCTTTTCCATGACTGTTACATCTAGAAAAGGCAGCTTCCCATCCTTTTCCGTCTCGTAAGTGAAACGCAGCACGGAACTCTGCTCAAATGCCTCCTTCAGCTCCTGCAGATGTCTGACATCAGGTACCTGTGTAAAAATGTCGTCAACATACCTGCAGTATATGGCCGGTTTCAAGTTCATGTCGACTAAGACTTTTTGCTCGATGGTACCCATGTAGAAGTTTGCAAACAGGACACCTAGGGGAGAACCCATAGCGACCCCATCTACTTGCTTATACATGTGCCCATCCGGGCTCAAGAAGGGTGCCTCTTTAGTACAAGCTTGGAGTAGTTTCCTCAGAATACTTTCTGGCATGTCAAGAGGAGTACAGGCTGGATCACGATACACTCTGTCGGCTATCATTCCGTACCTGTGGACGAGACAATCGAATGATAGCCGACAGAGTGTATCGTGATCCAGCCTGTACTCCTCTTGACATGCCAGAAAGTATTCTGAGGAAACTACTCCAAGCTTGTACTAAAGAGGCACCCTTCTTGAGCCCGGATGGGCACATGTATAAGCAAGTAGATGGGGTCGCTATGGGTTCTCCCCTAGGTGTCCTGTTTGCAAACTTCTACATGGGTACCATCGAGCAAAAAGTCTTAGTCGACATGAACTTGAAACCGGCCATATACTGCAGGTATGTTGACGACATTTTTACACAGGTACCTGATGTCAGACATCTGCAGGAGCTGAAGGAGGCATTTGAGCAGAGTTCCGTGCTGCGTTTCACTTACGAGACGGAAAAAGGATGGGAAGCTGCCTTTTCTAGATGTAACAGTCATGGAAAAGGGCGGAGGTTTCCACACTGCAGTTTACACAAAGGAAACAAACATAGGAATGTGCCTAAATGCCAACAGCGACTGCCCTGACAGGTACAAGAGGAGTGTTGTTAACGCATACGTCGACCGTGCTCTCAGCCACAGCTCAGAATGGAAGCAAGTCGACGAAGAACTCTGTAGGGTAAGGCAGGTTCTAGTCAATAACGGCTTCTCCAATGGTTTCATCGAAGACATCATAAGAAGGAAAGTGAAAAGCCATGCAACCTCCGAAGAGACAACTAACACAACACCTATACCCCCTATTAGACTATTTTACAGGAACTTCTTTTCCACAGCTCATAAAACAGAGGAAAGGGTCCTGAAAGATATTGTTAATAGAAACGTTATCCCTACAGACAAAAATCAGAGGATACAACTGACGATTTACTATAAAACCAGAAAAACGGCCAGCCTACTCATGAGAAACTCTCCAGACACGAAACAGAACGCTTTAAAAGAGACTAACGTCGTCTATGCCTTCAAATGCCCACTTGGGGACTGTAAGCTCCAAAAAACCCAGTATATAGGCAAGACAACAACATCTCTTTCTAGGCGTTTAACGATGCATAAACAACAGGGCTCCATTAAGGAACATATAATCTCTTCCCATAACCAAACCATCGCCAGAGAAATCCTAGTAAACAACACAGAAATCATCGATAGATACAGCGATAGCAGGCGGCTCGACGTTTGCGAGGCACTACACATCAAGAAGTCAACACCAGCAATCAACAGCCAATTATTGCACAACTATATTCTACCCACCTCAAGACTCCGCTCCAATATAGAAGCATCAAGAAATATGGACCAATAGGCTTTCTACAAACACTTCTATTCAATATCCATTGTTTCGTGTTCTGTCTTGTGTTGATACTTTTAATACCCTATTAATATCCTCTAATGCCACATCATCCTTCCCACCTTACTCAAATGTAATGCCACATCACCCTTCCCACCTCACTCAAATGTAGATATAAAATCAGGGAAACGCAAGTTCTAATCAGTTGTGTATTTGTGAAGTCTTTGAAAATGTAATAAGTTTTACGAAACGCGCCCGTGTCGCGTCAGACTAGAAATAAAAATGAATTTTGGAGAAGTGATTTTTGATTTACCTCCAACAGTGAAGCATAATGTACGAAAGATTGAGAAAATTCGTGTTAGAATTATTAATCTTACTTTTTCGGTCATATTTAATAAAATATATATATATATATATATCCTACCATGTCCAAATCATCCGTTCAAGGTACTCAGAACGAAACATTAAACAATGACTACAAGAATATTCTATATCGTCTGAAAATTATCAGCATTTCCGGAAGTCAAACTCGGCGAAACTTTTATTCATTCTTCAATTACTCAATTCAGGTGCTTAATTCAGATCTTAAGGGAGCTAATGTGTGGCGCTTAAACGAGTGTTTTATCCTGATCAATGAGACAGCTTTAGAATTAGACTTGAGACAGGAATGAGACTTATATAAAGAGAGGAAAGCGAGAATCTCAGAGAATACTCTGAAAATGATGGTAAAGACAGTGAATTGAAAGACGATAATGTAGTGCAAAATGGAAAGATTGCACACACAAAGGTTATGGTGAAATAGAGAGAAATGGTGAGAATAAGATTAAGGAAGACAGCTCATTGGAGGCCCTCCTCCCTCAACGCCTCCTCCTCCTTCTCCTCTTCCTTCTCCGCCTGCTCTTCGTTCAAACATTCGCTTGTAATTTACTCGGGTGTCAGCTTCCGTCAGCTGTGTCAGCACTCGGAAGGAGACGTGGGATGAGGTAGTGAGGTGGGGAGAGGTGTGTGGGCGTGGGATGAGGCAGTGAGGCGAGGAGGAGGTGGAGGAGGAGAGGTGAGGAGAGGTGAGAGAAGTAGTGGAAGGACGAGGTATCCAACAAGGAGAGTGTTGGGCTGGCTCATCAAATACTTTAAACAATATATTTTCTCTCTCGTTCAAAGTTTTCGATATTAATAAATTTTTAATCGACATGAAATGGTGCATTAAGACGAACTTAACGACGAAACAATGCGGTAATATACGCAAAAATATGGTAATATTCTGTTGCCTATCAGATCTAATTTGATTCTGTTACCTATCAGATCTTAGCTACTTATCGGACTAGTTTAGAGGCCGCTGATAAACGTTCCTGTGTAGTTGCTTCTTTCTGTGCAGCAGCGGCAGCTGTGTTCAAGCTGGCAGGTGTTAAACACGTGTTCTCTCGTCGGAAAGAAGTTCCAAGTTATTGTTTGGTGGTTGTTGCTACCTTCTTGAGGTTATCTTTAGATGATTTCGGGGCTTTAGTGTCCCCGCGGCCCGGTCCTCGACCAGGCCTCCACCCCCAGGAAGCAGCCCGTGACAACTGACTAACACCCAGGTACCTATTTTACTGCTAGGTAACAGGGGCATAGAGTGAAAGAAACTCTGCCCATTGTTTCTCGCCGGCGCCTGGGATCGAACCCAGGACCACAGGATCACAAGTCCAGCGTGCTGTCCGCTCGGCCGACCGGCTCCCCTTGCATCCGAGAATAGGATAGGGTTGATCCGACCTTCCATCATTCAGATTTTAGTTGTTGAGAGTAATTCTGCGTTTAATATCCTTAACACATTTGCATACACGGTCGGGAGCCGGTCGGCCGAGTGGACAGCACGCTGGACTTGTGATCCTGTGGTCCTGGGTTCGATCCCAGGCGCCGGCTAGAAACAATGGGCAGAGTTTCTTTCACTCTATGCCCCTGTTACCTAGCAGTAAAATAGGTACCTGGGTGTTAGTCAGCTGTCACGGGCTGCTTCCTGGGGGTGGAGGCCTGGTCGAGGACCGGGCCGCGGGGACACTAAAAAGCCCCGAAATCATCTCAAGATAACCTCAAGATAACACGCAAACGAGAGACTATGACAAGGGAGCAAACACGACGTCTAATGGGGCCAGGGATCGAATGTAAAAATAATATCTCACTTGGATTAGATTAGGCCGTGCTTGGATAGATTAATTTGTTGTGAGGTTGGGCAAGGTCACTTAGGTTTTAATAATCTTTGACGAACCATTGAACGTACAAAGTGGCCTATGTCTCTCACTAGGACCCAGCTATGTGTGAAAAAAAACATCTGGTCTACAAACCAACAATTCAAATTCCTTCTGCGGGCAGTCACTCAAGTTATTTCGTGCTTGACTGAACTCATATTGGTTGTTCCGAATGAAGGGGTGATAAAATCACCTAATTCCGTGCTTGAATGCCTTAAGAAGTGGCCTAAAAGTGGAATTGTGGTCGTGATGGCTCTCCAAATTGGCGTGGGGCAAGCTGCATTTTGTCATCTCCGAGGCCTATTGGGTAAATGGGTCGTTGAGTGTAATTCCATTCATGGTATTACGTTTAGATATGGTAAGTCACAAGAATAGCGGGAATCACTACTCGCACTCAGTCTTCGCTGTACATTGCCAGAAACTATTCCGCTTTTGTACAGCATTAACCTGTACAGGTTAATGCTTTACCCGTCACCCGTACATTTTTTTAAATCATATTAATCCTGAAAACTTTATAACGTCACTGCTTCTTGATTTGCCGCTCCATTAAAATGTAAATCTCCTAACCTAACCTAACTTAACCTAACTTAACCTAACCTAACTTAACCTAACCTAACTTAACTTAACGTAACCTGACAAGAAACGTACAAACCCAAGCAGCCCACCTTACCTATTGAATCCGATGAACGGAAAACGTAGATATATGTGAGCCGATACATAAGAATATAAGAATAAAGGTAGCTGCATAAGGCCTATTGGCCCATACATGGCAGCTCCTATTTATAGCCACCGTATCTCACTCATATACATGTCCAACCCACGCTTGAAACAATCAAGGGACCCCATCTCCACCTACTATAGTGGAGAGTCAGACTACCGACGAATCTGACCAATACTCTCCTAACCTAATCATTCTTAGCCAATTCTTATCTATTAGTGTATGTATAAACTCTAAACACAATACAACCAGAGAATATTCGTTTGATATTCCACTCTGTATACATATTGTATTTGTATGCATGTCTCTTAATAGATGTAATAGACTATTAATTTATTTGGAAAAATTCACATTTCTGAATAAGGAATATAAACGTGTTCACTTCCATTCTTAAACTGCATAAAAGACCTGAGTGACGTTTTAATCTGATATTATCTCTTAATAACCATCATGTAAAGTCTTATTAGTCCTGAGGTTTGTAGTTTAAGGTACAGTTGACCATATCAAGATTATCAAGTCACAATCGACTTGAGAATGGTCCAGGACGGACCGAAACGTCGTCGTCCCTTCAACTTCTAGTGTGTGGTCTGGTCAACATACTTCAGCCACGTTATTGTGACTCATCGCCTGTTTATGGTACAGCTTTCAATGCATCAGACATCGTTTTAAATCAAATAAACGAGAAATCTGTTTATCTGTTTACTCGATACAAGAGATGGAATTCATGGTGAACTTCTGAGAAGCATTTATTCATATGGATGTATGCTCGGGTATGTTTGTATATATGTATGTGTTCTCGTGTTTGTTGATGATGTATGCTTTTTATTTTGGTTTAAGTGTTTGTGTGTGATTATATTTTGATGTCGTGTGAGATCCCGAGCAGAACGCCGTGAATGGTGTATACAAAGTTTGTGTACAAATCCACAAGAGCCGTGACGAGGATTCGAACCTGCGTCCGGGAGCATCCCAGACACTGCCTTAATCGACTGAGCTACGACAGGGTTAAAAGGTAAAAGTTTGTGTATATATTGTGTGTATGGGAATACGAATTGTCCTAAAGTCAGCAAGTCATTTTATAAACAGTTAACTATAATGATCCACCCCAAAGGACTCAACTCTAGGCTGCCAGGGTCGCCCCATTGACTATTGCCCCCCATTAACAGGGACCGATCATGGGGAGGACTCTGTGAATGACAAGCTCATCACTACACTTCGTGTATATTATAACAACACACACACACCAACGGTTGTATTGTCCACTACACCCAATATTGCGTTAGTTCCCCCTCTCGTAACTTATACCCAAATGTCTGCTTGCCATGAATGATACCATGCCAAAAACGTGTTCCATAAATTGTCCATGATGTCAGCGGCGTAAAATTTTCATTATATACTTTTAGTGGCCTGGATGAAAATATTTGTATTATACATATAAAGTTCAATATTTAGAATTGAAGGAAAATTGTGTGGTTGTTTCATGAATTGGAAAATTGCTTTGATGGGAATTTTTCAAAAGGCATATTCATGTTTCCACATTTGCATATATATATATATATATATATATATATATATATATATATATATATATATATATATATATATATATATATATATATATATATATATATATATATATATATATACCATTACATTTGAACATAGTTTACCAGTTGAAAACTTGGAATTAAAATGTATTCAAAGGGTATCAAATAGTTAGATGGAAGAAGCAGACAGAAAGTGTGTAGATTAAATAAGCATACTTAATCTACAGGAACTTCTTTCTTCATTGTTGTACGACAGAGTCAAATGAGTCTTCAGCAGCTCTGAAGAACCACCTGAAGGAGGCGATGAGTACAATTTGAGCATCATCTCAGCTTCTCCGGTTGGTGACTGGCGGGGATTGTGACAGGACAGAAATGTAACTCAAAGCAAGTGATCAAATGATTTTGCATTCGATTTTATATTCCCGGAATATATGTAGGTTTAAAATCGTATCACGTGAATACCTTACTCATCTCTGATTGCTTGTATAGCAGTGTGTGGGAGAGTGAATAAATCATTTTGTATTCGTTTTTCACTTCATTGAAAAATCATTACATTATAAACTTAGAAACCTCAATTTCTGTTTTCTAATATTCAGCTACAAGTGTAAACCAACTTCAGTCGAACTAATGAAATTGATCCCCCCCCCCCCCCACGCTACTGTTGCGCCCCTATCGTTATCTTTAATCTTCAACATGTGACCGGTCGTGAAATTTTATTCAATTGTTTCTGCGTGCGTTAGATAGAGTCAACAGGGACGAAACTGGAGGAGGAAATAGCAAGGAATGGGAACCGGGGCATGTTTAACTCGAGCGCTTTTATCAGCGTTGTGTGTAGTCGGGATCTAGCTCCGCACTAAATATTTTATAAACACGCATAACGGTATACCATTTTCCTGAAACGAGCCTGCGTGCACACACACACACACACACACACACACACACACACACACACACACACACACACACACACACACACACACACACACACACACACACACAGCATGATATGGACATATAAAATACTCAGGGGAATTGACAAAGTGGAAATAGATGAAATGTTCACACGTAATAATAACAGAACGAGGGGACATGGGTGGAAACTGGAAACTCAGATGAGTCACAGAGATGTTAGGACGTTTTCTTTTAGGGTGAGAGTAGTGGAAAAAATGGAATACACTTGGGGAACAGGTTGTGGAAGCAAATACTATTCATACTTTTAAAACTAGGTATGATAGGGAAATGGGCAGGAGTCATTGCTGTAAACAACCGATAGCTGGAAAGACGGGATCCAAGAGTCAATGCTCGATCCTGCAAGCACAAATAGGTGAGTAGGTGAGCACACACACTCACACTCACACAAGCATACACGTTCATACGCACAATCTTAAGTTTATTATGTGGTTAAATCAACTAAATAAATAAATACCGTTGAGCTACAGAGGCAAGCGCTCAACTTTCCGCAATAGATGAGATCAAGAGTCAACACTGATGTACCTGAATAGAAACCCCACAAACCCAACGACGGATATAATGACACGATAAAACAATGAAAACAAA
>NC_091158.1:17545557-17560557 GCF_040958095.1 Procambarus clarkii
ATATATATATATATATATATATATATATATATATATATATATATATTTAAGCACCTTTAAGCACCTTTTTGCATTATTATTTTTGTATCAACCCATGTATATCTTGTAACCATCAAATGCATAATAAAGCACAAAAAATAAAAAAAGGAAGGGGGTGGTAGGAGAAAAGCACACAGAAACTGTATTGGAGGGGATCTAAACATTCCCTCTAATGCGTTATGCGTGGTTTCCTCCGAGGCTATGGGTCCCCCTTCTTCCAGCTAGAGGTGGTACTCCCTTCCTATATTAAAAAAAAAAATGAAAAAAAAAAAAAAAAAAATATATATATATATATATATATATATATATATATAAATATATATATATATATATATATATATATATATATATATATATATATATATATATATATGAGAGGACCGGTGATTCAGTTTTCTGATAATGTACTTATATAAGTACATAAGAGAATTTACAAGTTTGCTGTGTCCAGTTAGTGAACAAATTGCATTCTCCAAATTATTATTACTAATCAAAACAAGTTGCTCAAAGTATATCTACTTATAATATGCTTAGCTACTTCTACGTACATGTAAATGTTTTTAGACTTTTGTTAAAACTGTATCTGAGTTTTCCAGTTAAAATAAAGACTATTTAAAAATTGATAAACAGAATAATTGTCCTAACTTAAAACAATATATATATTATCTAAAGGTGATTCTAGACTTTGTGTTGCTCTTGTTTACAAATACAGAATTTGATTTCAGTAGCAAGTCAAAAACTCCATGTTTACATCCAAATGCAAAAATCACAAATGTAAACAAATGGGACAACTGTGAAGAGGGAACACAACAAGGCAAGTTGTTCAGAGAGGCTCAAGAGAGTTTGTCAGACTTGGCTCTTCTGGTGGTTAGTTGGTGTGGGGGAAGGAGGAGGGGGGGTGGGGGGGGGAGAGAGGCCCAAGTGGTGAGGAGCATGTGGTGAGAAAGGTGAGGAGTGAGAGGTGAGAGTTAGAGTTATGTGAGGGATGAGAGCGGGGGTGAGAGATGAAGAAGAGGACAAGAATATCATAGATTTATTTTAAAGTTAATCATGCTATAAAACCATTCTAAGGACAGAAAGGTGGAATGTTAAATTAACTATTAAAATATGTATTATTATTATATATCAATTGTTTAGGAAAGTGTGACACATGTTGTAGAACTGTGATTTGCTCTGATTATCAGAGAGGGAAATGCATACGGGTCAGGAGAAGCATATAACCGAGGCATAGAGGCGCTGCAGGGTGACACATGGGAGGGTTGGGAGAAACATGGGAAGGGAGGCAAGGTTGCAGGGTAATGAGATGAGAGAAAGGGGGAGGGGTGGGTGTCTGGAGAAACAGGTTTGGGAAGCTGGGTTGCGAGGTAACGAGGTGGGAGATGAAAGGGTCACGGGGAGATCAGACGATCCACGTGATTAGCCTGGAGTCCGCGACCTCTTGTCAACACCTTGCATTGTCTGGCTCGCTCACTGTTCGTAAACACCAGTGATTGCCTTCAAGTTCCTATTGTGTGCGCGCACTCCCTGTATACAGGCATACTTACTGAAGATTATTTACAGTATGTAATAAAAAGAAACGATATCCTATATAATATATATATATATATATATATATATATATATATATATATATATATATATATATATATATATATATATATACAATATATACAATATATACAATATATAAATGCTTATAATATACAATAACAAATAATAATATGAAAAATGTACTCTGTCAAAAGGATGAAACAGATTTAAATATACAGTAGTCGTGATGAAAATAGAAATGATCCAGAAAAGGTAAAGCACAAACGTTGCTCCTGCACCACAACCTCATTACAGAGCCCACGCGTCTCACTGCCACGTCAGCATCTCACTGAGCAAAGCCATAAAGACACAGTCACGAGTGGCAACGACACAGAGAAACCCATCATCACATAAACGGGAGGGTAGGAAGGCAAGCTGTGCCTTTGTGTTATCACAAGTCAAGCCAGGCTCGAGGCCGGGCTCGGAGGAGTAGATGAACTCCCAGGACGTACTCCAGGTATGATCCAGGTATCTTTGAGCTCAGATGCTGCTGCTGCTGCTGCTGCTGCTTCTCCAGGGAGAGATAGTCTCTCTCGTGGCTCCCATCTCAGATGTTTCAGCTTCTGGAAGAGACCTAAATCTCTCTCTCTCTCTCGTAACTCTCAGCTCAACTGCTGCTGCTCCTGGGAGAAACCTTTCACCTGACTCTCACCATAGACGAAAATGTGGTTGAAGTTCCTCTAGGTGAGTACATCATGCGCAGACAAAACCCAAACATTATACATACACTGTTACAACAACGCTCCATACATATGTTATTCTCATGCACTGATAAAAGAGAGACCTCTCCCCCACCCCACCCCAAACACGCGCAAAAATATTAAAGAAAAACACACCATGAAAGAGGCTGCCACACAAACGAAAACCCATAAAAGGAAAACATGCCAGAATGCAGGAAGGACAAAAATAAAATCCATTTGCTCTAGCCACAAAAACTAGTACGTGATCTCTCTGTCTCACTTGCTGTCTCTGTCTCTGTCACTCACACACACTTTCTCTCTGTCTCTCTCTCTCTCTCTCTCTCTCTTTCTCCCTCTTGTATACGCTAATGTGATGTTCTAAGTTGCTGAAGATTCTACTATATGTATATATATATATATATATATATATATATATATATATATATATATATATATATATATATATATATATATATATATATATGCTATTAATACAAATAGATTTTTTTTAGTCAGTAACATCGAATTAATTGCAATATCTGTTGGGACCACTCAACCTTGCAATTGTTTCGTTCTTTAATAGGCAACAGAATTTAAATACAAAGCTTTGACTCGCTTTTTCAGTGTGATCCTCAGAATTAATGACTTTCAAATTGGCTCTAGCATCTGCATAAAATCATAAAATGTTTTAACTTTTTAGAGATGAGAGAGAGAGAGAGAGAGAGAGAGAGAGAGAGAGAGAGAGAGAGAGAGAGAGAGAGAGAGAGAGAGAGAGAGAGAGAGAGAGAGAGAGAGAGAGAGAGAGAGAGAGTCGACCTGATTCATCCACCTGCAAAATATGGGTTGCCGGTATTTCCAGTCAGAGTTACGACTCAATTTGTTTTTGAGGGTGGGAGAGAGTGAAAGAGAGTGAGAGAGAGAGAGAGATATTCACTAGATAACTTAAATATCAGATGCGTTGTTGCAGGTGGACATTGCTTTGATCGAATGCAGCATCAGAGACTACTAGCAAAGCTTTAGGCACTATAGGTAACTCAGGTTCCATCTTACTTATAATAGGGAACTTACCATCATCGAGGACTCTAAGAGGTAGTCCTGAATGGAGCAGAATCTGAGAGGCACTCAACTGACACCAATGTACCACAGGACTTTGTGCATTGACCCTTGATGAGGAATGTTTACTTCAACGATTACTTCACCTAATCGCTTATGCTCTGAAGACAGTGCACTATTACATATGGAAGAAAATAAATGTAAACTGCTACAAGGGTCATTAATACCTCTTGCATGAATTTCTTCCCTTGACTGATTGGATGTGGAAAATGATAATATAGAAACGTATGATATAGCAGAAACGGACCATATGATGGCTATGGCACACAAATCAAGTTTCATCCAGTAACTAACATGATAATAATTTAGCTTTAAATGAAGTGTATTCTAGATGCATCTTTCAAGTAATAAGTTTATCATAAATGAGTTTGCTTGGGTTCAGGTGAGCTGTTCAGGTGTTGCCCAGTTGGTTATAAAACCCAACTCTCGTTTAAAGCTATGTTACTTCACATCACCCTCCTTAATAACCAATTCTAATCTAATCAAAGTAACCTGACCTAACCTAACCTTATTAACATGTCTCGATGGTAAATTTTCCATTAGAAAAACTATTGAGATCAAAATCCTACCAGATGAAACATTAAGGATGAACGGGTCATGATGATATATTTGTTTGTTAAAATTAATCTTGTTGTCTGATGTGTTCCTTAAATCTATTCCCATTTGATGTATTTTAACATTTAGCATTGTGATATAACTTAAAACACTCTTCCTAAATGCATTATATTGAACATCTTCTGACATATTTGTTGATGATCAGTCATTATATACTTGGTATGCAAATTCTTAATTGCATTTTTTTAATGCAAGATTTTTCAAAATATTTCCTGGCAAATTTGCGTGCTGTTTCCGATTTGCAGTATTTTAGGCAATGATTTAGAGAGTTTTGACAAATGTTGTGTTGTATGGAAAAATATATTTTGGAAATTTGATGAGGTAAGGTAAGAATTTTTGTTTAGGAGAAATCAATAAACCTGTATGACCAAATAGAGTTTTAGAAAAGATATGTACACATGGATTATGGATATGAGGATACGACCATCAGGAAGTCGAGGATCCCACCAGGATTGAGGTCATCACTCTTACAACCTTATCCTGGTAAAACAAAATAAAATCAACATATCACACACTAAACGAATAGTGACTACAGTCTACCTAATCCAGTCGTCTCAATCTACATTATATCATATATCTGAATCTACCCAATAGTCTCCTTTATCTTACGTTGTCTTTCCCATGTTCTGTCTCTCTCTCTTTATCCACTTCTTTTTACTTCCCTGTTCCACTATTCCCCGTTATCCAAGAGCTATAATCATCTCATTAGCGAGCGGAGATTATGGGTTTTCTGGCAGAATACGCATTGATCGCAGGATTCAGGACTTGTTTGGCCTTACTGGGTTACTGTGTCAGTGACTGGCAGGGTCTCACGGCTGCATGCGCCGTGCCTGTCAGGGTAGTGACAGTCGACCCACGCCAGACTGTGCTTAGCCTCTTTACCTCTCGGCTCTCGTAATGCGTGTCCCTTATTGATCATCCTCTGGTGGTGCGTGTCGCCTGTGTTAGATCCTCTGGTGGTGCGTGTCGCCTGTGTTTGATCCTCTGGTGGTGCGTGTCGCCTGTGTTTGATCCTCTGGTGGTGCGTGTCATTTGTTTTTCAACCATCAATACAATACAAGCACTGTATTTTTAGGATAAATTTGGATATGGTGTTAAAACGTTACCCTGGTCAAAATGCAGCTTTTTGTAATAGAATTTTGCTATAAACCACAAGGTTTATAGAAAACACACACACACACTATGTGTGTGGGAGGGAGGGGATCTGTTGATTGATTGACAGTTGAGAGGCGGGCCAGATCTCAATCCCGGCAAGCACAACTAGATGAATTCCACTAGGTGAATACACACACACACACACACACACACACACACACACACACACACACACACACACACACACACACACACACACACACACACACACACACAATACACAATATAGCTCCAATTCGACCCCTCAAAATTCTTAATTAAACTGAAGCCAAGGTTTTGCTTCTTTTTTCGTTCTGTTAGAATATCTGATAAGAGTCGTATGTGGCTTTAATATTACTAATGGGGAAATTTCATTTTCTTAATGTACTCAACTCAGACATCTGAAATGATTTTCCTTCCAGAGATTCTGCAAAAATTAAGTGATGGGAAATATTGAAAACATTCTTCTATTATTGTATGATTTAAATGTAACAAAATTAATAAAAACTATCAATTTTGTATTTATATTGTAATAATATACTGTCAGGGCGCCTGACAGCTGGGTGGACAGCGCTTCGGATTCGCAGTCCTGAGGTTCCGGGTTCGATCCAAGGTGGAGGCGGAGACAAATGGGCAAAATGTTTTTTTCACCTTGATGCCCCTGTTCATCTAGCAGTAACTAGGTACCTAGGAGTTAGACAGCTGCTACGGGCTGCTTCCTGGGGGGGGGGTGTAGCAAAAAGGAGGCCTGGTCAAAGACCGGGCCGCGTTGACGTTAAGCCCAGAAAACATCTCAAGATGATAATAATATATATATATATATATATATATATATATATATATATATTGCAGGGATATTCCTGCGCGGGCCCTAAGCCTCTGGCTGGCCCCCTAAGTGTTGCTTGTTTCTGTTTTACTTGGGCGAAGTATGAGTATTTATGACGCGTATGGTCGCTTCAGTAAAATTTTGTCCCACGTGTTTAACAACTTCTTCTGCTCTGTTGAATCTAAGTTGAAATCGTAATGGGTTTGTAACTGTGCACTGTGTTAGATAATGTTCCAGTAGTCTGTCGGGCATTTCCCCACAGTGCTGACATTTCCTCTCATATTCCGGAACCTGTAAGCCTATTTCCCATTCACATGGGTATCCAAGCCTGATGCGATGTAAGTGTACTTCTGTTGTTCTACTGCTCCCTTTCAAATAATAATAATTGAAATAGTTCAAATAATTATAGTAAGAATTAACGAAAATATTTTCGATTATAATGATTAATAATACAAATTTATAATGATAATGAATGCAATAAATTTAATCATAACTGTTACACTAATAATTTAATGTTTGACCTACTGTTGATCGTGCGGTACCGGCATGGAACCCCATACAAAAATAATAAAGCAAATTATCTAATGAAGTTTATCCAGGCTTGATTCTGAGGTAAGAAGGCTACGAAGAATGCCCGAGATAACTGTCACTTACCACGATGAAATGCCGTAGGAACAAGGGAGAAATGATAACGACATGCCAGATTTTAAAGAGAGATTAATGAAATATTCAGAGAAGGTTCATAGCGAGAAATCGTAAATAAAAATTTAAGAAATAACAGTTACAATTAAAATTACAAGAAAAACTAGCTGAGGAATACACAAAAATATATAGAAAAATGAGTCAATTGTGAAATAATTACGAAATGCTCTTTTTTCAAAAGTTCAAAACCGAACACCGTATATGTGTGTCTGCCGATCACCAGCGGCATTGAAATTGCATTAGTGTTCACGTGTTTACTGAAGTTGTTTTATTTCAAAGCCATTAATGTTAAGTTTGTAATTTGTGAACTGCAACAGCCAAAAAACAGAAGAAATCCCAAATTGTATATTAATTTTAGTGTAAAAAATCTATATAAACAAAAAAAAGTGACATCTAGGATTACTTAGAGCAGGTAGGTCAATAAATCCATAATTAAAATGGTGCGCATCCCATTTATTAGGATTAATTAACGAAGCAAATAACTGATAAAATCAATTGCATAAAATCGTGAGAGGGAAATGGAGGAGAGGAAAGAATTGAAGAAAACATAAAGAAAGTGGGAAAAAATGAGCCTCTTGAGCCTCTTGTCTAAGGCGCAAGAGGTCGAGAAAAAGGGACGTAATTAGCGGTCAAACTCCGCACCTCAGACACGCCCTAATTGCTGCCCCGTCAAAAACCCTCTTTTGCTGCTGCTTCTCCAGCTGCTTTAGCTTCCGAGCCTGCTGCTTCACCTCCTTCTACTGCTGCTGCTGATAATGCTTCCCATACCGCCGATCCTGATGCCTCTTCTGCGTCTCTGATCGCTGTTCTTGCCTCTTCTGTATCTCTGATCGCTGTTCTTGCCTCTTCTGTATCTCTGATCGCTGTTTCTGCCTCTTCTGTATCTCTGATCGCTGTTTCTGCCTCTTCTGTATCTCTGATCGCTGTTCCTGCCTCTTCTGTATCTCTGATCGCTGTTTCTGCCTCTTCTGTATCTCTGATCGCTGTTTCTGCCTCTTCTGTATCTCTGATCGCTGTTTCTGCCTCTTCTGTATCTCCGATCGCTGTTTCTGCTTCTTCTGTATCTCTGACCGCTGTTTCTGCCTCTTCTACGTCTCCTCCTCCTGCTGCCGCCTCTGTTGTTGCTTCTGCTGTTCGTATTTCTTCTGCTGCACCGGACGAAACTGCTGCATGGCCACAAAAAAAAGAGGAACGGCTAACTTATCACAAGATAAAAAAAAAAAAGACAATAGATACCCAAATGCTGAATTGGCTTCTAACTCATCCGGTAATACTTCCATAATCTCGGATACGACAATGCGTTGGGAATAATAACACAAACTAAAATCAGATGCGTTTTTTTTTGCATTTCCTATATGACAAAAAGTGGACTTCTTGAATCTCAAGCACATATTATATTTCTATTATATATGGAATTGGTTAAATATTACATGATTAAGGAATGTGTTTTCTAAAAATAAAAGTCTCATTGTATTTCATTGTTCCCTCCGTATGTTTGTATGACTGTGCCAGTTAAAAACAATCCTCTCGTCTATATAAATATATATATATATATATATATATATATATATATATATATATATATATATATATATATATATATATATATATTATTTAATCCTAAATTCTCTGTGATATGTTATAACAACTCTTTCAATCGCATTTCTGTATCTGTGACTATCAAAGATTATTTTACAATATTTTAAGATCGTTAAATATTTTTTCAGGAAATCCTTTTCAATGTGTGCGAACGTTTCTGATTTAAGCGTTCCTCAACCCATGTGCCTCAAAGGAAAATTGATCGTAGGCTCAGTAAAGAGAGCGAAGCAATTCGATACAGAGAGAATAATGCATGCACTACCCGTTCTATATTATTTTTCTTTTTTAAGAAATATCACCACAATTGTGTTAATTAATTTTGTATGACAAACTCCAATAATTACGCCCCATTCCTTGACAATACTCGCCCAAGCAGCGACCAACCCCAAAACCTCATGCATTTTTTTTTTAATGAATACGATATTTTTATCAAATATAACGTTATTCATTCATTAGTTATATATATAATGCTATATAATATAGCACTATATATATAATAACATTATATATATCGTTATTCCGATATTTTATCAAATATATATATATATATATATATATATATATATATATATATATATATATAGAAGTGATAATAGTTTACAATTCTGTCAATAGCTAGCCTTGGATTGGTCGACGTACATAGTTGTGAAATAATATGTAAAATGTTCTACGGTCTTAAACAGAGGGATTGAAGGCCAAGACTGACGAACAATTGGCCTCTGACTATACCGCCGGTTAGTCAGAGGTTAGAAAAGGTTAGAAAAGGTTAGAAAAGGTTGAATAATGTGTGTGAGACACAGCTCAATAGAGTACGAAATACCACTTTTAAACTGACAGGTTTTCTCCAATAGCTCGACAGAGAATCGAAATCGATGCGTTTATTTCGTATTTAAATAAAATTATGTGATCAAACAGCACTTGAATTTTGCTTAGTATTTTGTTTACTGTTTTGAAACTAAAACAAAATTTATTTTAATTTCGTGGGAGAGTTATAGGAATTTTACTAAATGTGTCTGTTGGAAATATCGCGACCAAAATGAGTATTAAAGTTCAATATTTTTGAACTTGTCTTCTGATACACGACATGTAAAGTTGTGTGAGCGTTCTCTGTTCTTTCTTCATAGCATGAATTTAACAAGTTTCTCTTTTTTCAAGCTCTACCTGTCTGGTAGTCTTTCTATTTCATATGTTTCTGTCCCTATCTGTATATGTGTCTATTTCTCGTTCTCTGTCCATGAGTCTGTTTTGTTTTGTCTTTCTCTGTGTCTCCACCCTTTTCTGTCTATGTGTTACTAGTTTTCCCATCTCTGCCTGTTTGTTTCCGACTCTCTCTCTCTCTCTCTCTTTCTCTCTCTCTCTCTCTCTCTCTCTCTCTCTCTCTCTCTCTCTCTCTCTCTCTCTCTCTCTCTCTCTCTCTCTCTCTCTCTCTCTCTCTTCCCTTCACAGTCTCGGCAGCGCCACTGGCTCCCTGGAGTAATTGCATGCATCATCAGACATTGTTGCAATTTCCATGATACACTAATAACCCGTAGATCACTGACCTTAATAGGACTGCATGTAACATGAAGATCTAGTGTGGCCTAGAATTTGTGGTGAGATGAGGGAGAGGGGGAGAGAGGCAACAGTGTGTGGGGGAGGGGGGGCAGTGGACAGTGGGCAGTGGGTGGTGGACAGTGGGTGATGGATAGTGAGTGAGATGTGGAAGATGGTGACATATTGAAGCAAGGAATGAGAATAATCAAATAGTTCTAATCTGTATTTAAATACAATAAGTATACAGAAGCTACATGATACAGTGGACTATTCGTAGATACATAATGTATATCGAATACAACCAGACATACACAGGGCGTTTCCGGAAGTTAAATGTAGGAAGGAAAGGTTAGTGAAGTAGATCTCAGAATTTGCAGTTTCCGCTTCAATAAGTGCTTGTCTGGTACCAATAATTTAAACATTAGTCTATAACTCAGAAACCGATTTTTGTGTCTTCACAAATTTAAAAAACTAAAACTATGATATATAAATGATTTCCTATGAAGAGTGACTGTTATTATCGCGAGTTAATAATCAAGATAAGGGCCCCAAGGTGGGAAGACTAATTTGCACCAAATCCAGGGGACACCCACTCAAAATTTCAAACCAAATTACATCACATAGTTGGGAAGATGTACGGAACCACAGATGTCCACTCGTGGGGGAGATAATAGAATTTTCCCCCCACAGCTTTTACGGACAATATCACATTGTGTGAGACCGGATTTTCTCCCAGAACAAGAGTACCTTTCTATTATTCTGAGAAAAGACGGGCGATTGTCGACATTTAAAGCTGAGAAAGAGTCACAGAAGCCATCCTCGCAGAAGGAACGGGCCCAGGAGCTAGAGCCCGGAACATCTTCAGGTGACGATTACATCAACAACATATACTTTCAGATGGATTAATGTAGTTTTAGTTTTAATCATGATCATAGATGCATAGAGATGATTAAAATAGTTTAAATAATGAGTTACGCAACAGCAATAGCAACAGACACTATAAACTACAGTTATTTATTAACTTAATTATTTCATAAGTAAGAGTTTTATTAACAAAAATAATAAAAAAAAATTGTAATAACATAAGTAATCAAAAAAGGAAAAAAATATTATATTAATATTAAATATAATTAAGATGCGGTAAAATTTAATATACAAATTCTTTTTGAATTTCATAAAAATTCAACTGATCAAACTGGCCATTAAAATTAATATGGACAGTTGTCTGATGTGTAAATCCAATTAATTCAATCTTTTTACCTCGCATTTAAGGATTAAACACTTCAATGTTTCTCATTTGCTCTGTGAATATTATTTCTCAGTCAGCTAATTATGTGGTCCGGGTGATTTAATAGTTTAGATCAAAGACTCTCGTGATGATGAGTGGTTGTGATGATGAGTGGAAGAGTGATTGTTGTGATGAGTAGGAGAGCGGTTGATGGGATACTGCTAAACTTAATTATCAGCGACTATATAGAAGTGAGGTCTCACTCATGATACTCTTCCTAGTAGCCTTGTTGTAGCTGTTGGGTGTGTGTGTATGTGTGTGTGTGTGTGTGTGTGTGTGTGTGTGTGTATGTGTGTGCGTGTGCGTGCGTGTGCGTGCGTGTGTGTGTGTGTGTGTGTGCGTGTGTGTGTGTGAGAGAGAGAAAGAGCTGAACAGAAAGAGGAATAGAGAGACACGCGATAACGATAACTAACGCCACAACGAAACTAAGGAAGTAGACCTATAACTCCAAGTGATTTACACATCCCTGTAATATCAAACTAAACAAAATAGCCTGGCTATCGTACCTGTCGGTGGAATGGGCAGTTCCGTATGCTTGTAATCTTCCTGATTATGACAGAGTGCATAATCATCCCTTGATGTATAACGTGAAAGATTTCTATTCGCCATTTGTGAATGAGTCTAGTTGTATCTATATAGTATGATTCACACACACATACATGTCTCTATAAATTCGCGAATTAACGTCACTTCATAATGTCAATCAGGTTTACGGTCATATTATTATGTCATAAGCATTACAAGTATGCAATTTTACGATATATATTTGTTAAATGGTTTCTTAGTTGAGATTATTAATATTTCTGATATCATTAATCTTTTGTAAGTATATATTACGAACTCTATTACTGAGGTTTTTACTGCTTTTAATATGATTTTTTGGCCTCTATAAACAGCTTTAAATCCTCCCCTCGTAAAATATGAAATAAATTACAGAAATATAAACAAAAATATACATATAAATCTTCATGAATGGAAACTTCGATTTAAATGTATAATTCATAATTTTCTGAGTTTTTTTACCTATTTTAGAAAAGAGATACAATGCGTCTGACATTTATGTCACATGACACATGTAAATTGCTAGACTTGTATATAAATCTATGCTTAAATGTGTGTGTGTGTGTGTGTGTGTGTGTGCGTGTGTGTGTGTTTGTGTGTGTGTTTGTGTGTGTGTGTGTGTGTGTGTTTACTAGTTGTGTTTTTGCGGGGGTTGAACTTTGCTCTTTCGGCCCGCCTCTCAACTGTCAATCAACTGTTTACTAACTACTATTTTTTTTTCCACACCACACACACCCCAGGAAGCAGCCCGTGACAGCTGACTAACTCCCAGGTACCTATTTACTGCTAGGTAACAGGGGCACTTAGGGTGAAAGAAACTTTGCCCATTTGTTTCTGCCTCGTGCGGGAATCGAACCCGCGCCACAGAATTACGAGTCCTGCGCGCTATCCACCAGGCTACGAGGCCCCCCATAGTGTGTGTGTGTGTGTGTGTGTGTGTGTGTGTGTGTGTGTGTGTGTGTGTGTGTGTGTGTTTACGTATTTCATCAAAGGTTCAGTCCTTGAACGCATAAAAAATCCCTGACTGTGACATAATTAGAGTTTGATATGTTTACATGTAATGTAAAACATTGGATTAATTATTTACTCAAAGAAACATACTGAAACCTTCTCGCCATAGTTTCATAAACCTTCCCGCCCGCCCACAAAATAATATTAATTACAACCATATCATATACAAGTCCAAAAACATACCCCTAATAATATTTAAAGCACCGTGAAACGTTCTCAGCCATAACAAATTATTGCTAATCCTACACAATTTACACAAAAACTCGATTGAAAAATTGAACGTTGCAAAACAGATAAGAATAAGCTGTTCTAGCTCGAATACAAGCACATTATTACATCCCTCAAATGTCAACGTATTATTATGAGAAAAAGGAAATGCTCTTTTCCGAGAGCGACTTTTGCTAAGTGCTGTTTAATGGAATTTAAATGTAATGTATAATGATTAAAAAGTCCATAAATAAAAGTTCCCCCAAAACAATACACAAATTTAGCGTGCCAATCCGTGCTGGAATTAACGTTGAGACTGATGACACACTACAGAGGAGATGTGTGACAATTTAAAAGAAACGAGTCAGAGTTAAGAGATTGAGTCTGAATAATTAATATGAAAATACCTTAGGAGCCTCATTCAGAGGGGGTGTATCTTCATTTATTTTTTAGAGGATAAGAGGTAATGGGTGTCTCTCCTACTGGGATTTTTTTGGAGAGCATTCTGTCTTTTTTATTTTCAAAACTCAGAGAAATAAGAAACTGAGGTAGATTTAGTTTAAATTTGGCGTTCCCAAAATCCGGATCAATCAAACTAAAGACACAAAAACGAAAAACTAATTAGTGTTCTGTTGTACTAGTGTAAAGGTGAAGGTGTTGAGATGTGCAGATGTAAGAGTAAGTGTTTGGGGTGTAGGAATGTTATAAGTGTGAGGGAGTGGAAGTGTATAGGAGCTGTGAGGAGTGTTTACGTTCGAGGGTGTAGGAGTAGAGGTGGAAGAGTGTGTAAGACTGTAAGTGTTAAGGTGTGTGCATGGGGGGATGTCAATAACGGCTGGAATATCAGGGTCTGCAAGTGTGGGGGGTATTTATATATGTGTAGGGGGGGGGGGGTGGTGTAGGTGTAAGGGTGTCGTACTGAATGTTGATACAAGTGTTTGGTCTATTGCAAATACTGGAGTGTGGAGCTATGGAAGAGAGCGAGTGTGGGGGAGAATTGATTTGTTGATCTGCGGGAGTGTGAAAATATGGAATTGAAGGGGTGTGTGTGTATGTGTGAGAGAGAGAGTTTTGGAGTATATATTGGGAGGTTGGTGAGTGCGTGAGCGGATTGGAGTGAGTGCATGTCGTGTTAGAGGGATTTTATGTTAGTTTGAAGGTATTTCAGTGTGCGTGCTGTGTTGTGGGGTTTTGAAAATGTAGGTATATGTATATATATATATATATATATATATATATATATATATATATATATATGTGTGTGTGTGTGTGTGTGTGTGTGTGTGTGTGTGTGTGTGTGTGTGTGTGTGTGTGTGTGTGTGTGTGTGTGTGTGTGTGTATCTGTGTGTGTGTGTGTGTGTGTGTGTGTGTGTGTGTGTGTGTGTGTATGTGTGTGTGTGTGTAAATCATGAAAATTAACACGTGAGGAAAAATGTGACAGTGTCAGGCTACGGAGGATATATAATAACCCTTCTGAAGATGTATTATTAAATACGAAAGTACTTATGGAAATTTATGTTTCAATTCTGCCTCCGTGGTCTGACACTGTCATATATATATACATATATATATATATATATATATATATATATATATATATATATATATATATATATATATATATATATATATATATATATATATATATATATATATATATATATACAGAGATCTAAATAAGAAAGTCTGCATGAAGCAAAAAATCTTGTAAGCCTGAGTTCTACAATTTTTTGACACATATAAAATCAAAATATTTTTTTTGTTAACTCCCTAGGCGTGTCGCCTGCCTCGCTTGACGAGCCAAACACACACAGGAAAAAACTATAAACTTCGGCTTTACAGCCAACATAACAAAACTACAGGTTTGTCCACAGTGATGTACAGCTTTTCAAATAACTGTTGATTTTAAATTCATGTGTTTTTCTTCATATTTTCAGCATAACTATTGTTTATAGGCAGAATTCATGTTTGTAAGAACTTCAGTATTTTCGTATCTTTGCTGAATAGGCGCCTTTTTCCTACCGAAGTCGTTACACTGTATAATTAGCGTCGGTGAGAAAATCGACAGAGATGAGGGTTCGAACCCAAGCGCTAGGAATTCC